>NC_142025.1:81314976-81592454 GCF_049901735.1 Notechis scutatus | reverse complement strand
GTGTCACAGGTTTCATATACCACTGACAACATCTGCAACCTCTGGCAATGTGTCCTTGCTTTCCACAGGCATAGCTGTGCGGAATCTGCATTCTGCTGTTTCATGGAGCCCCCGCAGCTTGCGCAGCTCTGTGGGGAGTTACTTACTCTGTGAAGTGTGGCTGTCTGAGTGGCTCTTTCCACAAGCAATTGATTTGTTTGATCTCACTGACCTCCCCGAGCCTTATGCGGTCTCTTAGTGGATTGCTGGGGGCTGGTGTGTGTTTTTGGTGACCAGAGAGTCTTCATGGCCCCTCTGGCAGCCTTGTCTGCCATGACTTCCTTCAATGCATCTTGGAAAGTCAGTTTCTCCATGGCAAATAGGCACTGCTCTAATTCACTATTATGCAGGCCTCAAATGAGCCTGTCTCTGAGACGGTCTTCCAGATCAGGGAACTCACAAAGCTTGATGAAGGGCTGCCACAAACTCTGCTGCCGATTCCCCAAACTTCTGTTCATGTTGCTTGAATGCATGGCACCGGGCAATGACTGAGAGTTTAGGCTCAAAATGTTCCCTTATTTTTTTCTTGAGGTCTGTGTAGGCCACAGTCTCTATGCTTGCCGGTGCTACCAAATTTTCAGCGATATCAAAAGTGGCTTGTCTGCAGACACATAGTAGGGTTGCCTGGTGATAGTTGTCTACTCAGGAGATGTATGAGCTACACTGTTCCAGGTGAGTGATATTGAATTCGTTGAGCCTTCCCAGTTTAGCCATTTTGAGAAGGCCCCTGTGGTGCTAGTTAATGCCTGTACTGCTGCAGTTGGAGCTATGCTGTGCTTAGGAGTCCTGGGGACAGATCCCTCAGGTACATCTGTACCTCCAGTGTGTATTATTGGTGGGCAGGAGAGGGAGCATGGTCCCATCAGGGCTCTTTACCCAACCTGACACCCAGTGATTTCAGCATGCCTCCAATCTGGCTTACAGGTAGGCAAGGGTGCGTTCTAGTCCTGCTGGGACATGTTACCCAGCCTATTACCTAATGATTTCAGTCTCTTGGTTAGCAGCAGCTCTCTCCTCTGTAGCACCCCACCTTCATTGACACTATTGTGTAGTGGGCTTCACTAGGAAAGAAGCAGACCAGCATAGTTACAACAGCATTTATTAACTCAAAACTGGAACTGAAGAACAGCAGGCAAATGCCTGTAATTTATACTCTAATAATATTTGAAAAAGCCCACCCAAATATGAATGTTTTAAATTTCCCTCCAAAACAGTTATAATTTCACTTTAATAGGGCTGAAGACATGGGTCAACTCAAATGAAGATGAAAGGGGTCAGGGAAAAAATACACTCTTCATTGATCCTTTGATGTTGTCTAATGCTAACAATTCTTTTCTGTCTGAAATAGAAGTCCCTTAAGGAAAAAAATGGACAGCAAATATGAAATGATTACATGATTATATTCAGCATGGTTTCTGTTTTATTAATAATAGCAGCAGTGAGAGAGAGCTGGAGCTGGAAGGAAGTGGTTAGTTTAACTGTTTTCCACATCATGTGATCGGTCAATTCAGCAGTGACAACATAGTAGGGAACACACAATTCTTAGCCAATATTTCAAACACTTTGCAGAATATAAAAGACTTAATGAAGGGAAGGTAGCCCTAAGCATATTATCTTTATTTAGAAATATAGATTTCTAAAAAAAAAACAGGCTCAAAAGTTATGATACATCATTTTGTAATATAACTAGATATTCAAGTGGCAGAAGTTTCAAGGAATAGTTTTGGAAAATATTTAAGCTTAATGTGCTAGCTGAAACCTTATTAACTTCATTACAGGTCACATTTAGTTTTCAACTGTGTGGGAGTGTCCATGTAGCTGCCAAGAGTCAAGTTGACATGAAGACTTCTTTACATTTTTAAAAAGGCATACAATTTCTCTTGAACACCATGCAAACGCTACATTTGGGAATATAACTGAGAGCAGTTGTCCCAATATCGCAAACATTTAGCTTAAATTTTAAACATCCTACAATGAATTCAAAGTCTTGGGTTTCAGTGCTAAGGGATTAGAATTAAAATTTATAAAGGATTGACAACATCTGGTTGATTTTGTCACAGCTTGGAAGACAAGGACAGTTGCACCTGATTAATTTTTGTAAGAAACACCATGAAATCAAGGAAACCCACTTCTGATTTTGCAAGAAAATACAAAGTGAATTGATGTTCTTGAGAATGGCTTGGGGCATGGTTCCTCCCCAACCTGAAGTTGCCAGGTACAGGCTAACGTAAAGATGAGAGATATATACTTTCAGACCTGCAAGTTTGTTGTCAGCCTTGCTAGGTAATCCAGACAAAAAGGACACCCAGAGGAACTAGCTCTAATTTTATTATAAAATCATGGTAAGATAATCTTGCATGTCTGAAAATATATCTCTCCCCACTCAGTCCACAAATCCAAGAAGAGTCCCTTCTGAGATGTTCACCACCATCCCATTTCTTCTGTGGACTCAGTTGCTGTTTGACTGTTGTCTAATCCAGTAGTCCCCAACCTTTTTTGAACCAGGGACCGGTTTCACGATTATTTATTCTTCCACAGACCGGTACCTGAGTAACGCGAGACTCCACTGCCATCGGGATGGCTCTTTGTTCGAAGCCGCCCCCCCTTCGATGAAACTAAGGCGCAAGCACCCAAACGCCACTTTCCAACTGAAAACCCAGAAGCACTTTCCAACCGAAAACCCGGAAGCAACCGAAAACCCGGAAGCGCCGTCGAAACAAGATGGCGGCGCCCAAGCTTTGCGGCCTGGTAAAAAATGATCCACGGACCGATCCCGGTCCGGGGACCGGTGGTTGGGGACCCCTGGTCTAATCTGTGTCTCTTCTACCCATCTCCTAAAGGTGAGTCCCATATACACAGGGGTGGGATTTTTTTTAACAACTGGTTCTGTGGGCATGGTTTAGTTGGTGAGTGTGGCTTGGTGATCACGTGACTAGGTGGGCATGGCCAATTCGACATCACCCATGTCAAGGGCCACTTCTCCTCGTCTGGTCTCTCATGACAGTGAGGATACAGCAATGGTCATAAGTGTGAAAAATGGTCATAAGTCACTTTTTTCAGTGCCATTGTAACTTTGAATGGTCACTAAATGAACTGTTGTAAGTCAAGGATTACCTGTATAAAAATACAAAAAGCTTCTTTGCTTGCAAAAAGCTGCCCTAAATACCAATCATTAGATTAAAAATACCTGCAAACCAGAGTTATAAATCAGGCAGGGTTCTAGAGCATCTTGAGGAATGAAAATAGTTAAAATACAGTGATAACTATCAAGCAGCCCTCTCTTGCTCATAAAGTGAAACTCTTCAGCAGAGAGGTCATTTAAGCTCTCCAGAAAGAGCAGACCCAGGAAAAGCAATCCTTAGATCCATTTGCACCACTTAAAGATACCAGATGGTCTCACTCACCTCACAAGATATCCTAAGGAAATCATCCAGGTTTAAGGAAAGGTCACATGCTCCTCCCCCCGAAAGGCAATAAAAAAAAATCAGTGCCATGCTTGCATCCTGCCTCTTGGTAGTATACCCAAAAAGGACAGTGCTAGATAGTACAGTGATAGAGCTGTGAGGAAGACCCCCTCCCGAGATAGAAAAAGAAACCACGAGGCAGGAAAAAATTCAAACACAATACAAATAATTAAATCACAACAGTAGCTGTTACTTGTTGAAGCTGAATAGGGAAAATTATCCCATCAATAAACACAGGATTAAACGTCACCAAACACAGAATTAACCTTCACCAAAAAAAAACAAAAAAACAGTTTTAGACCAAAACTCAGAAAGGGCATATAAACTCACGTTTGAATGTCAATCTTTCTAGCCAGCCAAGAAGCCTTGCTGAATGTCACTCATCTTGGTTCCCTCTCACTAAAAGCTTTGCTTTTAATTCAATTATTTCTTTAAAGTGCTGATTGTCCAGGGAAGTATTTCCTCCCAACAGCATTGTAAAAATCTTAAAACAACCCTTCCCCTTTAAGAAAGTCAAGCCTCAGAAGCTTCGGAGACATGAAGTCTAGGTGTACTGGCAAGAATGTAATAAGGTTGGAAAAAAACAGAAGGAGATTGCTTCTAACTATCTGCTTAGAAAGTTAACAAGGGATTCTATAGAACTGGACAGAACCGGTAGAATCCCACCCCTGCATTTATTTCACAATTGGAAGCAGAAAACTAACACGATATTTTCTAAGTGAAATCTAGCTGGAAATGTGGGGGAGTCTACTTATGTCATAGAAAGTCATAGAAGAACAAGAAATTGCTTGGGACTGGAAAATGGGGAGAATATATTTTCAGGCAATGGATTCGCATCTTGGAACTTGCAAAACATGCAAATTAGGACATATCAGTAAAGACTGTAGTCTTAGGCAAAAGTGTAGAACAGTCTGAGGAATTTAAGTAAAATGTGCAGGATTAAAGTTTTTGTGTGCTATGATTTTATGGCAGATATGTCAGGGGAGAGATTGGACAATGGAAGAGATTCTGATTGATTTGAGGGCAAAGCAATATTTGGCTCGCTCACGTTTGCAAGACTGATCATGAACTTGTTAAGAAATATGATTTATCACAGATCTGGAGACACTTCCCCTTGCCATCCAAGCTACTCAGGTTTCCCCCACAAACAAACAAACAGCCAATCTAAGATGATTTGGAGGGAACAAACACTGCCATATGCCCTGAGATAACTGCAATCTGCCACAGTTCATACACAGTATGTCTGACTGGTTATTGAAAATGGGGGAGAACATATCAAATATGGAGCAATCCTGGTTGTATCCACATTTTACCTGGAGTGATGCTTTGATTCCTTAGTCTCCATCCTCAAGTGAAATGAAGATGAATATATGGAAATATATTTGCTTTAGTCCATGCCCATCATTTCCTCTTCTCCCTTTGCCATTCCTGTTGTAAACATTTAAACTGTCAGTTTATAGCCATCTAATCCTATGATAAATGATCAGGTAGAAATAAATTTACTTAGATGCCTGATAATAAAACAATTGTGACAATTACAATTATATGTAATATTAAAACTGAACAGTTGAGGATGGATGGTGTGAAAATAATCAGAATGCTGGGCAATTTACTTTGCAAATTATTTTGCATAGTTTTAATTTTTGTAACATGCACACTAAATATGCAAAGCATTGAACAACAGTCCTATTTTTTTATTCAGTTATTCTTTGGCAAATCAAGTTTGAGATCCCACTACTTCATGTTTGGAGGGGAAGGACCTCTACAGATCTGTAGTACAAAGGGCAAGAATTCTTAGTTCATGTGGTAGATGGAGACAAAGCAGTATAGCTGAAATAAAGAATATTTGTGAATTCTCAACATAACAAGATAGCAAGAAATAAAAATAAATTTTGTCCTAAATGGAAATTCCCTAAACAGAGCTATCATTCCAAAGCAATTCTAAAGCACAGCAAAGCCATGTTGAGTTTTGTCTCCAGAGATTCCTTAATGTCTACTCAGAGTTCAAAGAGCAGTTATTTCAACCTTCAGAAATATGCATCTCCTTGGTAATTCGGGAAATTGTGAATAGAATCAAGTACAAATGAGCTAAAGGTTAATATTAGAATAATCCAACTGAGGTAGATATTTTTAAAAGAGCATGAAGGAACATATTTTTAGACTCTAGTGTAGTAGTGGCTAACCTTTTTGGGCTCCTGTGCCAAAAATTGTGCTCATGATTACATGCCAGCACTCAGAAGGCAATGCACCCCCCCCCATGCTCCCTATGCATGCACGCGCAATCCCCACCCACCTACCCACCCCCACTGCCCCCCTTACCTGCATTGCGCCTCACAGCTGATTTTTGGCTGGTTTGAGGCCTTTTTCGGCCTCCCAAAGGCTTGAGGAAGGTTTTTGTAGGCTTTGCAGGCTGAAAACTAGCCCCGTTTCATCACTTCCAGTATTTTCGGAAAAACAGGAAGTGATAAAATGGGGCTAGTTTTCGGCCTGCAAAGCCTGTAGAAGCCTTCCTCAAGCCTTTGGGAGGCTGAAAAAGGCCTCAAACTCGCCAAAAATCAGCTGTGAGGTGCACACATGTGCAGTGAGGTAAGTTTGCCTGCAGCTCGCGTGCTGGCACAAATGGCTCTGCATGCCACCTGTGGCACGCGTGACATAGGTTTGCCATCACAGCTCTTGTGTGTACTTCTCTCTTTCCAATATTTGAAGTATGGGGAATTGAAGCTTGCCATCTCTTCTGTTATGAACTAACAAAAAACCATTTAATAAAACTTATTAACATTATGTTAAGCAGGCTTGAAATCCTGCACTTTGGATTGGCCCTTGGATAGCAAACTGGGATTCGTCCTCACGGAGTAACCTGATTGGCTATTAGTTTAACATCTTTCATTGGCCAAAAGTTAAGCATGTGGACACAGGTCATTGGTTAACAGGTCAGTAGTTAGCTCTATAAAAGGGCTACTGCTGCCCAAGGGTTTTAGCTCTCTGTTTCTTATCTTTAATAAAGAGTTGAAGTTCACTAAGTCACTGACTCGTCTCAATTACTTGCACCCATGCCCAGAATATAACATGTTCCTTCCTTCCTTCCTTCCTTCCTTCCTTCCTTCCTTCCTTCCTTCCTTCCTTCCTTCCTTCCTTCCTTCCTTCCTTCCTTTCCTTTCCTTTCCTTTCCTTTCCTTTCCTTTCCTTTCCTTTCCTTTCCTTTCCTTCCCTTTCCTTCCTTCCTTCCTTGTGTACTCGTCTATATTGCACGAGTCAAAAAGAGGGCTGTGAAAATATTTACAGACCCCTCACTTCCTGGACATAAACTGTTTCAACTTCTACCCCCAAAATGACACTATAGAGCACTGCACACCAGAACAACTAGACACAAGAACATTTTTTTTCCTGAACACTATCACTCTGCTAAACAAATAATTGCCTCAACATGTCCAACTATTTACTAAGTCTGCATTACCATTACTATTAATCCTCTCTTTGTTCCTATCACCCATCTCCTTCCACTTGTGACTGTATGACTGTAACTTTGTTGCTTATATCTTTATGATTTATATTGACTGTTTCCTAGTATGATTTGATTGCTTATTTGTACCCTATGACTATCATTGTGTTGTATCTTATGATTCTTGATGAATGCATCTTTTCTTTTTATGAGAACTGAGAGCATATGCACCAAGACAAATTCCTTGTGTGTCTAATCACACTTGGCCAATAAAGAATTCCTTCCTTCCTTCCTTCCTTCCTTCCTTCCTTCCTTCCTTCCTTCCTTCCTTCCTTCCTTCCTTCCTTCCTTCCTTCCTTCCGTTTGATTGTTGTGATTGTCACCTATACATGTGTTGAGAGTTGGACAGTATACAAGTTTAATAACAAGTTCATCACATAGTCAGCTAGATGTCCAGATTGGATTTGGCATTTTTGTCCACCTATCAAGTCCTTCCCAAGCACCTGGGACAGGCAGATGTTGATGTCCTCAGAAATGGTTGGGGTTCGTGTATCAAATTTCATATTTGATTATGAATGAATTATGAAGATGAACGAATCTTTCCCTCCCCTTTTCTCTTTACTTTAGTAGAAGTATGCGGAGTCCTAATTCTGAAACAGTCCTGTTGCCCATAGTGTGAGCAGATTAAATCTCCTACAAGCTTCTTTGATGCCAGAATCTTTCTTTCCTCACCACATTTGAGAGACTTATCAGAATGAAAAGGCCCTCAATTGGATTCAGTAGAGGGCCTTTTAGAGAATTCCCAGACAACTGAAGAGAATTCAGGAACAAATCAGCAACGAAAGGGGTGTACATAATCCATGTTAGGCCTGTTTTAGCTTAACATAAAAAAAACATCTCAAACACCTCATAAAACAGATGATTGTTGCTTATATTGTTATTGTGACTAGGATTCCAAAAGACACATGCCTAATTCATTGAATGGTTTCAGACTTGGTGGGGCAATGTCATAGCATGTTATGGCAGAAGTTGACACTGTTGCATTGAAACCAGACCCACTATTTAACTCAGCAACAAAGGGTAAAGTGGTATTACATATATATTTTAATTATCATCTGCTTCAATATTCAGTGATGCAACTTTTGAAAAACCAAGCAATGTTGCAGTTTATTACTTTAAGCTAGGCTTGCCATCATCTCAACTGAAATCTCTAATGATAAGGAAAGTCTCAGAAGAAATTAAAAAGAGTAAATCAGGAAAGAGATCTGGCCCAGATAGTTTATTGAGTCTATGTTATAAAGGTTTTGAGGATGAACTTTTACAACTGTTATAAACTATGATAAATTATATTCTACAGGGAGGAAGGATACCAGAGACTTGGAAAGAGCCTACTAAAACATTAATATTTAAAAAGGATCAAGATTTTACTTCAATAAGTAATTACAGAACAATAGCATTATTGACTAATGAGTATAAATTGTTTACAATTATTTTAGCTAAATATTGATTAATTCATGGGGCTCAGTGTGGGTTGTTATATAAAAGACAGTTGAAATATAATATTTTTGAATATTTGGAACAATATAACTAAAATTGCTGCATTGACATTTTTTAGATGTAGAGAAGGCTTTTCACAATTTGGACCTTCTGGTTTAAGATTTTGGAAGATTTCAAATTTGGGGCAGAATTTTATAAAATAAGTGAAACTGATTTATATTTCACAGGCACCACAAATAATAATTAATGGATATTTAATTAAAAATTGTGAGTTTGAGGAATCCTTGGTGCTCTTGAGTTTGGTTGTTTTCTTGCAGACATTTCATAACCCAACCAGGTAACATCATCAGTGATGTTACTTAGTTTGGTTAATAAAATGTCTGCAAGAAAACAACCAAGTTCAGAAAGCATGAAGGACTCTGCATTTCAACTCTGAGCTACAAATATTCTCCTTTATTGGTCATGTGAGATACAAAAAGGATAAGAAAAGGCTGCTCACTGTTTCATATCTTGATATATTAAATAGAAATATAACAAAAGAGGACCACAGGTGTAAAGATTAAAAAAGAATCATACAAGTTAAGAGTTTTTGCAGATGATTTGGTTTGATTTATTAATGAGTACATAAGAAGAATTTTGGTCATTAGTAGTTTCAAGTTTAA
Organism: Notechis scutatus; assembly: GCF_049901735.1. Classification (NCBI taxonomy): domain Eukaryota; kingdom Metazoa; phylum Chordata; class Lepidosauria; order Squamata; family Elapidae; genus Notechis; species Notechis scutatus. Next base: position 81,583,353 of record NC_142025.1, on the reverse strand, counting down.
TAAAGAAAAGACAAAGGCGTTAACAAAAAATATGAAGTTACAAGACCAAACAGAATTAATGAATAAACTAGGTTTCAAGATTGAGAAGAAAGTAAAATATTTGGATATACTTATGACAAATATAAAATATATGTTATTTCAAAAGAACTATGTTATGACATGGAATGAAGGAGAAAAAGATATTTCAAGATATGATAAAGTACAATTTTCACTATTGGGGGTAATTTTTTTTTATTAAGATGTTGTTTTTTGTTTCAGATACCTGTGTTGACAGCTGATGTAGTATTCCCAAGAAGCTTGAGAAACTCTTAAAAAAAATACGATTATTAAAAGCCCAGGCCAGTATAATACCACTGAAAAAGACCACAAGAAACCAGCATGGTTACACAAAGAACTCCCAGATAAACTGAAAACAAAAAATGGAAAGAGGGATACACAACTAAGATAGAATACCAACAAATAGCCTGAATTTACAAAGATGAAGTCAGGAAAATTTAGGCTCAGAATGAAGTAAAACTTACAACAAATAATAAGTAACTTTCAAAAATAATAATAAAAGTAAGTAAGACTTTCAAAAATAATAATTAAAAAATTTCTTTCAACATGTAAAAAAACAAGAAAAAAAGTCAAGGAAACAATTGATCCAGGGAACTACAGAGCACCAGCAAACTGGAAAAGAGCTGATGTGGTTCCCAACTTCAAAAAAGGAGGGAAAACAGATCCAGGAAACGACAGACCAGTCAGCCTGACATCAATACTGGGAAGATTCTGAAAAAGATAATCAAGCAATAGATCTATGAATATCTAGAAGCAAGTAAAGCTATACCCCAAAGCCAACCCAGGTTTGTCAAAAATAGATCATGCCAAACAAATCTTATTTCATTTTTTGACAAAGTGACTAAATTAGTGGATCAGTAAAATGCAGTGGACATAGTATACTTGGATTTCAGTAAGGCTTTTGACAAATAGACCACAACCTCCTTCTTGGTAAGCTAAAAAATGTGGGCTGGATAGCATTACACCACATGGATTTGTAACTGTCAGACAAACTGCACTCAATGTGTAGCCCTCAATGGAACTACATCTACATGGAGGGAAGTAAGCAGTGGGATAATTAGGACTGCAGAAAAAAACAATTACTACCCATCTGCCTTCAATTGAGGACCTGTATACTGCACGAGTCAAAAAGAGGGCTGTGAAAATATTTACAGACCCCTCACATCCCAGACATAAACTGTTTCAACTCCCTCCCTCAAAACGACGCTATAGAGCAATGCGCACCAGAACAACTAGACACAAGAACAGTTTTTTCCCGAAAGCCATCACTCTGCTAAATAAATAATTCCCTCAACACTGTTCAACTATTTACAAAGTGTACACTACTGTTACTGTTAATCTTCTCATCACTCCTTATCACCCATCCCCTCCCACTTGATTGTTTCCTAGTATGATTTGATTGTTGATTGTACCCTATGACTATCATTAAGTGTTGTACATTATGATTCTTGATTCTTAACAAATGTACTTTTTCTTTATGTATACTGAGAGTATTTACACCAAGACAAATTACTTGTGTGTCCAATCACACTTGGCCAATAAAGCTATTCTATTCTATTCTATTCTATTCTATTCTATTCTATTCTATTCTATTCTATTCTATTTTCTATTCTATTCTATGACAGTGGAATGATTGGTGAAGATGATATAACTTGCTGTGATGGTTAAATTAATGTCTTGATTAGATAAAAAGCAATGTCTATTCTTAAGGGTGACTGGAAATTCCTCATAGACTTTTTGCATGAAACAGAAAAAAATAAATTTATGATTTGTGGTTTGGAAGAGTAGAAAATATATGCCTGCTCTTCTTAACAATTATCCCATTCTTTTATAGCAATACTGTCTTGATCAGAATGAGTACGAGCCTCATACTCATATTCATACTGTACTAAGTCTTTAATACTCCTTTTAGATCTGCAGAATCCAATCTGAGTTGGTCACCAGGACCAAATCCGAGTTGGTCACCAGGACCAAAGTTTATTCTTCCAAGTTTTTAGGCTCATGTTGGAGACCATTCTCAGGGAACTTCTCTCTCTCCAGAATGTGGGCTGTTCTACATTTTGTATTTATATAGTGCCTGGTTGTGTTTGTTTTTTAATTGTTAAATAGTGTGTTGATGGCTGGCTATTAAGTTGTTTCCTTGTGCCACAGCACCATCAGCTCTAAATACCTCATAAACGAATGGTAAATCAGCACTTCTATTGACTGAGAAGGGGCCCAGTTTCTCAGACTTCAATAATTTCTCTGGCTATTTTTGTCCCTGCTCAGCAAACAATCTTAATAGCTGCAAAATTGAATGTCTTTGTTCACTGCAATGTGAGGCAACCAATAAGTTCAAGTTTCCTTGTCTGTCCACTCAATCATATTCCCACAATCTAGTGGTTAGCTTTCTCTCAATCTATCCGACATAGTTACAGGAAAAATCTATGCAGGGAATTTGCTAAATTACATTATAAGTTTCTCCCATCTTCAAATGATTTTTGTAGCACATGATTTATCATTGTACTGTAGCCACTGGAGAGTGGGTGATGTTCACTTGCAGATCTTGGAAGCTGAGTTCTTCTACTGCTGAAATATTTTTTTGTGTATGGCAGGTTGTCCCATATAGTTGGACTTGTACCTTCTTTCTTCCTTTCTCTCCCATGCCTGTTGCACAGGCATTTTGTGTGGGTATCCATTCTCCTCCCCCCTAAAAATTTTTATTTTTATTTTACATACATATCAATGTGTGAACAATATAATACCTGGGTGTTTTACATTTTACATCCAATAACATATAAATAATCATGTTAACTATTTTTTATTTTTTCATAATCGTATTTCATTCCAACCTTAATACATATCCTTATATTCCATTGTAATCTCTTATTCATTTATATATTCAATATTTTATTATATTGGTTCAACGCCCAATCCCACCACCACCCAGCACAGATAAACTCCGTGGCTAAAACACTAATTACTAGAACCAAACGCCTGGCAGACAAGACACACATTAAGACTGAACTATGCACCCTGACTAAAATATTGACAGCCAACGGCTTCCACAAAAGCAAAATCACCAACTTGATCCACAAAAACACACTGAGACATAATAGAGACCCAGAAGATGAACAGACCCATGGAACAGCTGTCCTGCCCTACATAAGAGGCACTACAGACAAAATTAGTAAGATACTATACAGACACCACATCAAGACTGCCTTCAAAACAGACAGAAAAATAGCAGCCATCCTCAGAAACCCCAAAGACAAAATTGACCTGGAAAACCAAGGCATATACGAAGTCCCCTGTGCATCATGCCCGGCCACCTACATTGGACAGACCAATAGAAGAATAAGCACCCGCCTGGATGAACACAAAAATGCAGTCAAAAAGCTGGAACACACTTCCTCACTAGTCCAACACATGGAAGCCACAGGTCATAGCATCAACTTCAATGGCACCAAAACCCTAGCCACCATAGAAAATTCCAGACACAGAATCATCAGAGAAGCCATAGAGATTGAAAAAAGACCAGAAAGCATGAACAGAAGAGATGATTCCACCAGGCTGTCAATCATTTGGAAGCCTGCACTCACAAACAAAAAAATCTCCACACCACAAGCCAGGCAAACACCTGGGCACAAACAGATCCCCCCTGATACCTCCAGCTCAAACACATCCCAACCAGGCACCCAGATGAAACCCAGCTTCCTAACTAATGATAGCCGTCCATTTACCCGAAGCCAAGCTGCACTAAAGACCTCCAATAAAGTAACACAATGCTGCCAGCCAATCAAGATACAAAAAGAGCCAAAAAACAGACAGAAGATATTAGAGACACCAATCAAGCAGAACACAGCAAACTCCAAGACCAATAAACACAGACCAAGACTCCCAACCAATCAGGATGAAGAAAAAACCATTCTGGCACAGCAATAGGCTGCCCCAAATTTAAATCTGAAACCACTGTAAAAGTCTGACTCACAGACGGACACAATACAGAAGCCTGATGATGGCAGATGAGATTCTGCTGAAACGTTGCTACAACTTTAAAAGAACTACAATGACGTGGGAAAATACCCGAACCAAGCCGAACACCATACATACATACATACATACATACATACATACATACATACATACATACATACATACATACATATATATATATATATATACACATACACACACACACACACACACACACACACACACACACACACACACACACACACACACACATATATATATATATATATATATATATATATAAATTCTATTAGGCTTTTTGGGGGAAAGAAGGGGAGTGGATTAAAGAAACTTTGTAACACTGCCAACTAGAGGCTTGAAAATACTTTATTTGAAGTTGAGAGCTGTGAAAAATTCTTTCTCAAGGACACTGGAAATGATAAGATAGAGGGAAGAACACTGGAGAATGTTTTTACAGGTGTCCTTTGGGACTTCTACTATCAATTGAACATTTGAAGCTTGGCTTTGAAACTTGTGGAGAAGCCATAATAAGAGCCTTGGATAAATAAAATGCTGTGTGCACTTTTTTCTATCTTCTTCTAGCTGTTTTATCCCTCCTCTTCAACCCCACAGTATTTTGTAATATTGGTATATTTATTTTTAATCTTATTCTATTTTTATTTTCTTTTTAAAGGGAAAGCCTCAAAATATTTTTTTCTCTCTCTTTTTTTTAATTGGGACTTTTGCCTTTTCCATCTCCATTGTTGACTTACTTCTATGGCTATTTTTTATTTTTTGAGATCTTTCAATTGGATTAAGGTGTGAAGAACCTGAAGAATTCTTTTTTCCTTTTTTCCCCCCTTCCTCTTATTACTTTTTAATATTATTGGGTTTTATTCTTTTTCTCTTTATTTTTAATTTTTACTTTTGAATCATAATTGATTATCCCACAATAGGATTAAGGTCTAGAAGAACCTAAAGAACCTTTTTTTTTTTTTTTTTTTTAATTTTGGGCTTTTTACTTTTTACTGGCTTTTTCTTGTGTTTTCCTTTTTCCTAATTGGATTATAATTGGCCACTCTACTAATTGGATTAAAAGAGCTTGAAGACCCTGAGCTACTCAAATGAGTAAGAAAATTGTACCTTCTGGCATTTCAACTTCTGCTCCTGCCTCCCCATCAGCTGGAGGATGACTTTCAACAATGGCGAAGCAAGATAAAGCACAAGTGGATTTAACAATGGTTATGCAAGGAATTTAAGAACTTAAAATGAGTATTGAACAAAGAACGGAGAGCATTGAGCAAAGAATTGGGAAGACTGATGAAAAAATTGAAAATATTCAACAAATGATGGTGAAATATGATGAGAGACTCCAAAAAATGGAAGAGAAAGACAAACAAAGAGACGAGACAATTGGAAATATTGATAGCAGATTAACAATGGTTGAACAAGATAAAAGTGCGATGTTGAAGTGGGAGATGGACAGGTCAGAATTTTATCTCAGATTCCAAAATATAGAGGAAGAAAAAGGACAAAATCTGGCTGCAGTAATGATAGAAATCTTGGCTGGAGCTCTGGAAATAACAGAGGAAAAGATGATGGATGGAGTAGATGAGATATACCGAGTCTTCACAAGATATGCGATGAGGAACCAATTACCAAGAGAGGTCCATGTCAGATTTACCAAAAAAACTATTAAAACTCAAATATTACAAGTGGCAAGAGAGAAGGCGTTGAAATATAAAGACAAAGAGATTGTGGTCTTAAAACAAGTACCCAGAAAAGTGAGAGAGATGAGAAGAGAATATCGATTCCTGACTAAAATGTTATTGAAAAAAGAGGTGAATTACAGATGGTTGATTCCAGAAGGATTAATGTTTACATGGCAAGAACAGAGACATAGAATTGATTCAATTGAGAAAGCAGAAACATTCTACAATGAATTTTTCGAAAGAAGAGAAATAGAGACAGAAAAAGAGATCATCTCAACTGAATTTCAAGAGGATCAAATGGGAATGGGAAAAGAAGAAGGTGTAGTAGGTGGACAAGTGGAGACCAAAGAACAACGTGAAGTAAGATCTACGAGAGCTGTTAGACCCAAATACAAAATATAACCATGGAGGGAAAAAAAATGATTTCTATGAATATAAATGGACTAAACTCAGCTACTAAAAGAAGATTTTTTTTTCATAAACTAGAGAAGTCAAAATTTGACATAATCTGCTTACAAGAAGTGCATATTAAAAAACAACATCAACAATTATTGGTACGACCAAAATTGGAGAAAATTTTTACTTCTTTGACTCATTGTAAGAAAAGAGGAGTGGTTTTGTACATTAAAGAAACCATTCCAGCAAAATTGATTTATACTGATGAAGACGGAAGAGTATTAATGGTTGAAATAGTGGATAACAATACAAAAACACTCCTGGTTGCAATTTATGCCCCGAATGATAAACAAGAAGAATTTTATAAAAAATTACATATGCAAACAATGGGACTGGACTATTCTAATATAGTTATGATGGGAGATTTTAATGGAATTGTAGATAATAAACTGGACTATACAGCGACAGCATCAAGACAAAATAGAAAGACTCTCCCTAAATCCTTTTTCAAAATGATAGATGAATTAAATTTAAAAGATATATGGAGAGAAAGAAATGCTAAAACTCAACAATATACTTTTTATTCAAATAGACATTTATCATGGTCCAGAATAGATATGATTTGGATCTCAATAGAATTAATATCTAATATTCAAGAAATAATTATTGAAACAAGTACACGGGCAGACCATAATCCAATGACAATTAAATGGAAAGGACAAAAAAGAAGATCTAGATGGACATTAAATAATACTATTTTAAAGGAAAAAGACTTCACACAATGGATGGAAAAAGAATTGGACTTCTTCTTTAGTGAAAATAAAAAAGAAGAGCAATTGCGTTCTCTTCGCTGATAATGTAAATCTGTTCAATACCACAGACAATACTGCTATCTTACAAAAAGATCTTGACTATGTATCTGAATGGTCAAACAAATGGCAACTTCAAATCTCAACAAATAAATGCTCTGTCTTACATATTGGCAAAAAAAATCAGAAAATAAAATACAAGCTGAATAGTCAAGATCTTGTTGATGACCCAAGCTCTGTAAAGGACCTTGGAATACTCACCTCTAATGATCTAAGTGCTAGAGCCCACTGCAACTACATAGCCAAAAAGGCATTAAGAGTTGTTAACCTAATCCTACGAAGTTTTTTCTCTGGTAATATCACACTACTAACCAGAGCATACAAAACATTTGCTAGACCAATACTCGAATACAGTTCATCAGTCTGGAACCCTCATTACGTATCTGATATTAGCACAATTGAGAAAGTCCAGAAATATTTCACAAGAAGAGTTCTCCACTCCTCTACTCGTTGTAGAATACCTTATGCCACCAGACTTGAAATTCTAAAACTAGAAAACCTTGAATTACGCTGCCTTCGGTCTGACTTAAGCATGGTATATAAAATCATACATTGCAATGTCCTACCTGTCAATGAATACTTCAGCTTCAACCATAACAACACAAGAGCACACAATAGATACAAACTCAAAGTAAACCGCACCAAACTTGATTGCAGGAAATACGACTTCAGCAATAGAATGGTCAATGTCTGGAATACTCTACCTGACTCTATAGTCTCTTCCCCAAACCCCAAAAACTTTAACCTTAGACTGTCTACTATTGACCTCACCCCTTTCCTAAGAGGTCTGTAGGGGGCGTGCATAAGTGCACCATCGTGCCTACCGTCCCTGTCCTATTGTTTCTCTTATTCTTTTATTTTTCTTATATGTACCCATTTCATGTATTCGCAACTATGTATACACTTATACTTATTATCTTGTAAACAATTGGCAAATCAAATAAATAAATAAATAAATAAATAAATAAATAAATAAAATAAATACTTCAATATAGAATGTTTGGGATACAATGAAGGCATATGCGAGAGGATTAATAATAGACTATACAAAGAAAAAGAACATTAGGAAGAGGCAAACGATTAAAGCTCTAGAAGATGACCACAAAAAACTGGAAAAAGAATTACAGAAAATGCCACAGAAAAAAGATACTAAACTTAAAATGGACATAATTAAACATAAAATGGATCAGGTAGAGAAAGAAGAACTGGCACAAAAAATCAGAAGTGCTAAACAGAACTATTTTGAAGATGCAAATAGGCCAGGTAGATGGTTAGCATATAAACTGAGAAAAGAGAAAGAAGCAAGGAAAATATTACAGTTAATAAATGATCAAGGTCAAATGTGCTATGGTAATAAGGAGAAAAAGGCAATTATTCGAGACTTTTATGGACAACTATATAAGCAGGAGGATCTTGATGAGGAAAAAATTAAACAGTATTTACAAAATGCTAACCTACCTAAGATACCTGAAGAGATTGGAGAAATGTTAGAAAGCACTATAACAATGATGGAATTAACCGAAGCATTCAATAGACAGAATAATGGAAAAGCACCAGGTCCAGATGGGCTTCCGGCAGAATTTTATAAAACATTACAAGAATCGTTGAGCACTCCACTGCTAGAAGTCATGAATGAAGTTATGTTAAATAAGAAAATACCTAAAACATGGTCAGAAGCTTATATTACACTTATTACAAAAGAAGGGGCCAATCCATTACAAATTAAGAACTATAGATCTATTTCTTTATTGAATGCAGACTATAAAATCTTCGCTTCAATCTTGGCAGAAAGGCTTAAAAAATACTTAAATAACTTTATTCACCCTGATCAGAATGGATTTTTACCAAAGAGACAAATTAAAGACTATATGAGGGTAATTCTGGACACTTTGGAATATTATGAGGGGCATCCTGAAAAACAAATGGCTTTGATATTCCTAGATGCCCAAAAAGCATTTGATAATGTGAATTGGAGATTTATGCTATTATTATTGGAACAGATGGGCTTTGCTAGAAAATTCATTCAAGCAATAGAAGCCATATATTATAAGCAAACGGCAAAAGTAATGATAGAGGGAGAATTTACAGACTCTATTAATATAAGAAAAGGCACAAGACAAGGATGCCCATTATCACCTTTGTTATTTGTACTGACTTTGGAAGTGTTAAATAGAAATATTAGAGAGGACAAAAATATAAAAGGAATGAAAGTTAAAAAGGAGGAATTTAAATTGCAAGCCTTTGCGGATGACTTGGTTTTCATTTTGGAAGACCCTCTAGAGCAGGGGTGGGCAAACTTTTTGGCTCGGGGGCCGCATCGACTTTTAAAATTTGACAGACGGGCTGGGTCAGCACAAGATTTTTTAGGAATCGCCCCCCTCCCACCCTTCCCCCCTCTTCTCCTCCTTCCCCTCCCCTCGGAGGCCCCTGAATCAGGAGTTGCTACCACCGGCGCGGCTCCAGTCCCGTGTTGCCTCGGGAAGGGAAAGGCAACAAGGAAGAGCCGCGGCGGTGCTTTGCAATGGAAGCAGCGGCACCGGGGGCTCAGGCTCAGTGGCTCCTGGTTTTGCCTTTTCCTTCCCAAGGCAATGCGGGACTGGAGCCGCACGGAGCTGCGCCGGCGGTAGTAACTCCTGACAGCCCCAGCCGGACACCTGAGCGGAGCCCAGGCGAAACTGCCTGTTGCTGCTGCCGGAGCACCGCCGGGTCACCTCCTCCAAGCAGCCTGCCCGCCCACCGGGCTTCCCCTCTGCCGCGCGGCTCGGGGCCAGGCGTGAGCGCCCGCGAGTTAAAAGGAAGCCGAAAGTTGCTGGGAAGTTGCTTGGGTGCTGGGAGCAGGCTTTTAAAGTGCTGCCCGAGCAAAGTTTAAGCAGCCCGCCCGCCCGCCGGGCGGAATCCTTCCTGCTCCTCAGCGGGAAGATGCTCCCGCCTGCAAACTTTGCCTTTGCAAAGTTTAAGCCTGGAAGCCCCGGAAACCCAAGCAACTTCCCAGCAACTTTCGGCTTCGTTTTAACTCGCGGGCGCTCATGCCTGGCGGAGGGGAGCCCGGAGCCTCCTCCAAGCAGTCCACCCGCCTGCCGGGCTTCCCCTCCGCCACGCGGCTTGGGGCCAGGCGTGAGCGCCCGCGAGTTAAAACGAAGCCGAAAGTTGCTGGGAAGTTGCTTGGGCCGGGGCTTCCAGGGCTTTGCAAAGGCAAAGTTTGCAGGCGGGAGCATCTTCCCGGGCGGGGCGGGCTGCTTGGAGCGGGCTGCTGTGCGGCTCGGGGCGAGGCGCGAGTGCCCGCGAGTTAAAAGTTGCTGGGAAGTTGCTCGGGTGCTGGGAGCAGGCTTTTAAAGTGCCGCCCGAGCAAAGTTTAAGCAGCCCGCCGGCCCGCCGGGCGGAATCCTTCCTGCTCCTCAGCAGGAAGACGCTCCAGCCTGCAAACTTTGCCTTTGCAAAGTTTAAGCCTGGAAGCCCGGAAACCCAAGCAACTTCCCAGCAACTTTTGGCTTCGTTTTAACTCGCGGGCGCCGCGCCTGGCGGAGGGGAAGCCCGGAGCCTCCTCCAAGCAGCCTGCCCGCCCGCCCGCCGGGCTTCCCTTCCGCCATGCGGCTCGGGGCCAGGCGCGAGCGCCCGTGAGTTAAAAGGAAGCCGAAAGTTGCTGGGAAGTTGCTTGGGTGCTGGGAGCAGGCTTTCAAAGTGCCGCCCGAGCAGGACTGCCGAGCCGGGAAACGGGGCACCAAGGCAGGGCAAGGCTCCACCAGCAGCGGCCTAGCTTTAGGTGGCTCCAAGCAGCCCGCCCTGCCCGCCGGGTGGAACCCTTCCCGCTCCTCGGCGGGAAGACGCTCCAGCCTGCAAGCTTTGCCTTTGCAAAGTTTAAGCCTGGAAGCCCCGGGAAAAAAAGGGGGATCGACGGAGACTCACCTTCGGAGAGGTCGCACTCGAAGGTGATTTCGAACTCCCAGCCGAGGCCTTTGCAAATTTCTTTTCTTTCCTACCCCTAGATCGCTCCGCACTGTTTTGCAGCTTTGGGGGCCACGCGGTACAGGGCAATACGCCACGCCCAGCTATTTTTTTTCAGGGGCGGGCCGGATTGGACAGACCAATGGCAGCGATTTTTTTTCAGGGGTGGGCCGCATTGGACAGACCAACGGGCCGGATGTGGCCCGCGGGCCATAGTTTGCCCCCCCTGCTCTAGAGACAGCTTTAAAACTATTGGAAAAGATAGAGACGTATGGTGAGATGGCTGGTCTGAAAATAAATAAAGATAAAACAAAGATTCTGACAAAGAACATGCTATTAAGACAAAGAGAAGAGTTGGCAGACCTATTGAAAATTCAAGTTACGAACAAGGTTAAATATTTGGGGATATACTTGACGTCAAGATGTATTACATTGAAAGAGAATAACTATATTAAACTTAAACAGCAGATAGCATCTGATCTGAAGAAATGGGAAAACCTACAATTGTCATTGATAGGTAGAATTTCAACAATCAAGATGAATATTTTACCCAGAATTTTATATTTGTTTCAAACAATACCAATTAGGCTTGGCAAAGATTATTTTGAAGAATTAAATAAAATTGTGTTGAAGTATATATGGCAAGGTAAGAAAGCAAGAATAAAATTAAAACTCTTACAAGATGCTAGAATAAGAGGAGGATTTGGCCTTCCTAATTGGGAGTTGTATTACCAAGCTGCAAATTTAATGTGGGCTAAAGAATGGATAACATTAAGAAAGACTAGATTGTTGACATTAGAAGGACATGATTTATTACTGGATTGGCATGCTTTTCTGTGGTATAAGGGAACTAAATCACAGGGCTATTTTAGAAGGCATTATATACGGGAGTCTTTATGGTTGAACTGGGAGAAAATTAAGAGACAATATTACTTGAAAATCCCAGTCTGGTTATCAACTATTGAAGCTTTTTCTTATCCTATAACATATAAGGAGGAACAAACAGTTAGATATGGGGAAATATTGGATGAAAAGGGTGAACTTAGAACGATGCAAAATCTAGAAGAACAAGGTATAAAGATGAACTGGTTTTCATATGCGCAAATACACTCAAGGTATCTTAAAGATTCTAAAACAGAGGGATTTTATGATAAATTGACTGACTTAGATAGGATTTTGACAGGTACTGATGAAAAAGTGATTAAAAAATTATATAGTTATTTGTTGGAAATTAAACTAGAGGAAGAACAAGTTAAAGAAACGATGATTGCTTGGGGGAAGAATTTTGGATATGGGATTGATTTGGAGAAGTGGCAAAAATTGTGGTCTCAAAATTATAAAATGACAATGTCAACAGCATATAAAGAAAATTTGTATAAGATGTTTTACAGGTGGCATTTTCCCCCAACAAGAATCGCAAGAATGTTCAAGAATAAATCCGAAAAGTGCTGGAAATGTCATCAGATACCTGGCTCATATTACCATATGTGGTGGACTTGTGAGGACGCTAGAAAATATTGGACTAGAATTCGCATATGGTTGGAAAAAATGACAAAGAAATATATAGATTTGAAACCAGAGATTTTTTTATTTGGAATCTTACCTGATACATATAATAAAAATTTGAAGTATTTGATCGTAAATGTATTAACAGCGGCTAGGATTGTATTTGCTAAAAATTGGAAGAGTGAGAAAATACCATCAGAGGAAGAAATTATTAAGAAAATATTGGAATGTGCTGAAATGAGTAGATTGACATTTGAAATTAGAGAACAAGAAGATAAACAATTCTATGAAGTTTGGGACCTTTTTTATCAATGGCTAGACAATAAAATATAATAATAGAATATTTAGAAACTTAGGAAATAATGAATATATATTTCTTTTTTTTCTTTGATACTATCTTTATAAAATTTTATTAAGAGTAGACTTGGTATGACTTTATGATTTGTTATAAAATAAATTAATTAAATTATAGTTATCTCGTTAAAGTAAGAATTAATAAAATTATAGTCAAATGATTGTTTAATAATGATATCAGGCTATATAATTGTTGATTGATAATATGAGCTATTATGTAATATAACTACAATGGAGACTATGAAATGGATGCACAAAAAAAAGTGGTAAACCAACCGATACACTGTTTGTAAATTCATGAAGGAGGAGGATGTTTTTATGTTTAATGTTTTATGTTTTATATGTTTTTGTTTGTTGTTAAAATCAATAAAACTTTTTTTTCAAAAAAAAAGAAAAAGAAAAAGAAATGGCCACCACAAAGGAGAACTCAACCGGAAAAGAATGTGCAGGAGGAAGATAAGAAGTGAAAGTTTTGGCTGAACACGTTAAATTGTAAAAGCAACAACCAAGGTACCCTGGAATTTAAACTTACAAAAAATAACATCGCTCCCAAAGAAGAGTCGGAAGCAGCGAAGGAAAGTGAAAAGGGAAAGGTTTGGCTTTCCCCACCTTCTCTCTCCTTCCCTATACTGACAACTAAGAGACTTAAATAAGAAATCGGAAAAATCCGCTTTGACATCAATAGGCAATTAAGCTGAAAATAAAATAAAATGCCAAAGGGATAATAAAGATTTCTGGACATTAAAATTTTTCTTTTTCATAAGCAAGAAGGGAGAGAAAAAGAATAAGGGCAGGATCTGGAAGAGGGAGGAGACTGCCTGGAATTAAAAAGAATCTACAGTAAAACTTCAACAAGACTTCTAAAAGATACATTTTAACTGAAACTTTGCAACTAAATAGTACCCCCAGGAAGAGAAAGTGAAAAAAAAGAGCAAAAAAAGAAACAGCTTGCGTGTATTTGGATTATTTGGTGATCTTTGTATTCTTGGTTATTATATTTGAATGACTAAAATCAATTGGGTGGTTGTTTAAAAATTTATACAATGGCACCACTTCTGGATGAATTGAAAATGGAACTTAAAAAGTACAAAGAAGATGCACAAGAAGGGAAGGGTTCTTTTGGCTTCGTCTTTCAATTCTTAGAAATCGAGATTTGGAACTATGAGAAACAACAAGAAAAGACTGCAAAACAAGAAGACTGGGACAAAGAAGAAGCCATCTTTAATGAACAAGCAATTTTATGTGGGGAAGAAAAAGGAAAGGGGGGGGGAAGAGAATGGAGAATTTAAGACTTAAAAAGCAACCAAAGAAAAGAAAAATAATTCAAAAAATAAGTATAATACTGGAAAGCAACAGAAAAGGGGAATACAGAAGAGAGAAATAGAGGTAGAGAGACAAGGGGGTAAAAAGGGGAGAGAGAAGAAGAGAGGGAAGAAGGAAAGGAAAAGAAGTTACAAAGGACTGGAGCAAGATATAGAGAAACAGGACCTATTTAGAGATAATGGGTGAAAATCTAACTGAAAAAGGGATTCTGTAAAGGTACATAAGATTGTATTGTTATATTAGTAATAGAAATAACTTTAGAAAATTGGAAACAACGTATGATTAAAATGAGGGATAAAATAGTTGGTGTAATTTAGTGAAATGTTTGTGAATAAAATAAGTGAAATAAAATAAATGAGAAAATTGAATTAGGAAGGAACGGGAACATTTTAATTAGTTAATGTTTTATAAAATATAAGTGAAGAGGGGGGGGAAATTAACTATGGAAAGCTTATAATTGTTCCCATAGAAGTATGATATTTAATTGAAAAGTAATGTTAAAGATGTTAAAACTTTAATGAATATTAATATTAATGATAGAATTGAATTGGAATAGAATGTTGTTTTAATTATATACATTTTAATGTTTTCTTTTTTTAAGAATACAGTGTGTATTTTAAGAATGTACCAAGCAGAATCCGAATGGAAGTTATGTATTATATTGAATGTTACAACTTTAGGGAAAAGATATAAAGGCATCATACTCCAATCAGTAACTACAGGAGAAATTTTGTTTAATGAGAAAAGATAATAGATAATTGAAACAGGACAGACAAAAAATATAAATACAATGGTTTGAATTGGGATGAGATAATTAAAATAAAATTGAGAAAATTAAAAGAGGGAAGAAGCTATGCAGAAAATGTAAAATAGTAATAAGATATGGAATAGAATATAAAAATGAGCATGAACCTAAATTTGTGTCTGTACGAAGAAATGTAACCCGGGATTACGCTACTTTTAAAAAAGATGTTTTATTTGTATTTTTTTTCTCTGGGAAAACTCAAATAAAATTTACAAAAAAAAAAAAAAAAAAAAAAGACCAAACTTCTTTCTTGTATTCTTTGAGGAGACTGGCTTTTCTTTTGTTTGTCTTGGTCTTGAGTCCTGTGACCTGCAACTACACTTAAGTAATCAGTGTGCTACAGCTGCCCAAAAACCCAATGCAGGCTTGGGCTGCATCAACAGAGAGATAGTATCAAGATCAAAGGAAGATACTATTGCTTTATACTGTACTAGTGAAGACACATTTGGAATACTGTGTCCACTTCTGGCCACTATGATACAAAAGAGATACCAAGAGTGTAGAAAAAAGTTCAGAGAAGAGCAACAAAGATGATAAGGAGTATAGAGGCTAAAATGTATGACCAACAATGGAAGTAAGTATATTTAATGAAGAGAAGGACTAGGTGTGCAATGATAGCTGTCTTCCAGTACTTGAGGGACTACTACAGAGAAGAGGGGATTGACTTATTTTCCAAAGCACCTGAGGGCAGGACAAGAAGTAGCAGATGGAAGAGTATCAAAGAATGATCCAACCAAGATTAAAGAGAAATTTCTTTACAGTGAGAATAATTAATCGATAATGTCCTTCTCTGAAGGTTTCAAGAAGAGATTGGAAAAGTCTCCTGAGCTGGACTAGAAAATCTCCAAAGGCCCTTCCAATCCAGTGATGCTATGATTCTATGACTCTTTTGGCCTTCCACATTCATCCATTTGCTAAAATTATTTACATCTGGTCTGTCAGGCCACTTCTCCATCCCCCCTTCCACCCAAAGGTGGGATTCAGATGGTTCAGGCCGGTTTGGGTGTACCAGTTAATTTTCTGTGTAGTTCGGTGAACCTGCTGATCGCACCACTGGCTGGTTCTGCCCAATCCTGCCTGGCTCCTCCTAGGCATTCCTTATCTCACCTTGGCTGCTTGCCTAGAGTCACACCTGCAGCCCAGCTGCTCCCTGGCTGTTCTCTGGTTCCTCGCCCAGCCTTAGATCTGTAGCACCAGCTTGGCCACGCCCCCTGGGCATGCACACAGGAGGTGGCAAGTGCGCAGGGCCTGGCGTCCGTGGGGACTGCTTGCTGAGCACTGCCCTTCACCCAAGATGCCAGCCCATCCCTCTTGCGCTTGGAGCCTCCTGTGCCACACTCAGGGGGCGGGGGGTGAGGCAGCAGCACGAATCTAAGGCTTGCCGCAGGTGGCACTGGTGCCTTCATGCCCTGCTTGCTGGCCTTTCCCTGGGACTGTCCCATCCCCACATGGGAAAACCACATCCTTACCTGTGTGTAGAGGACGGTGGCATTCAGTTTCTGGCATTGCAGGGGGGAGCAGAGGTGATATTCAGCAGGTTCTGACCAGTTCTGGAGAACTGGTAGCAGAAATTCTGAGTAGTTCGGAGAACCAGTAAATGTCACCTCTGATTTTACAATATCCTTCCCCTGCCATGCCCACCAAGACACGCCCACAGAACTGGTAGTAAAAAAAACATTGAATCCCACCACTGGGGGGGGGGAGGGGATGGAAGCAGAACTGCCCTTTTGGCATCGGGCATGGAGGCAACGGAGGGGAGGTGGACAAAAGGGAAGCTCCATAGAAGCTCCAATTTTTTTTAATGGACCTCTGCGTGATTCTCAGCTCACTTCTCCAAGCCATGCACAAGTGTGTGTGTGTGTGTGTGTGTGTGTGTGCATGTGCACACATGTGTGTGCATGCGTGCACCATTTCTCACCTTGCAGCCCGGCACTGTAACAATGGAGAGGAAAACATTTGGAGAAGCTGCTGTGGGGTGAGAAAAATGACCATTGCAAAAAAAGAGCTTTCATTAGTTTGCACTTTGCAGCCTACCATCACAGAAGTGTGTGTGCGTGCGTGCGTGTGTGCGTGTGTGTGCGCGCGCGCACGCGCATGCGGTGGGGGCAGGGAGAGGTGTCTCACTCATTGCAGCCTGCAAACTCACTGTAGGCTGCAAGCTAACAAAAGCTCTTTTTTTGCAATAGTTGTTTTTCTCAACCTCCACCATCCCAGCTGTTAGGAATGTAAATCACCTAACAGTTATTTGGGTTGGAAATATATAAACTAGGATAGACATTTTAATACTGTGTCTTTAAGAAAATGCTAAAACTGTAATTGGATGTGGTTTCTCAAACGGCCATAAGATGGAGCCAGAAACCTGGGTTGTTTAGTCTCAGTGAGTTTCTGTTCCTTTTTATTGGAGAAAATTGCCGTTCCTCCTAAATGACTGTTACTGATCGTTGATGTAAGTCTGTTACTGAACTGTTTTTTGATACTGGATTTTAATATTTGGATTATCCCTGAACTGACAACTGACTGCTTTACCTGTGAATGACTTGGACTGCTTGTTCTGGACTTTGCTTAAAAACTAATTTTATTGGAAGTAAAAACCTACATTTACTGTACAGTGCATCTGTGTGCTGTGTGTGTGTTATTCTTCCCCACTCTCACTACGTCTCCCTGTATGCGCTCATTCTCCTAACGGGGAATTACCTCAACACCAGCCTATCCTGATCATTTCCTCTCCAATATCACAGTGCCAGGCTGCAAGGGGCACATACACACACAAACACACATGTGTATGAGTCTGGGAGATGTGTGCTAAAAATCATGCTGAAGCAATGATGGGGGAGGTGTTAATATGGAAAGTCTCTGTCAGGAGCCTTTGGCAGCTTAAAAAGAAAAAGAAAGGAAAGGAATGGGAGAGGAAAAGAATGAAGGAAAGAAAAAGAAAGAAGGAAAGGGAGGTAGGGTGGAAGGAAGGAAGGAAGGAAGAAAATTGAGTCTGGTTTGTTGTCTGTCTGGCCACAAACTACTAGCAAAAGTATCATTTGATCACAAGGCAAGGAGGCATCGCTAAATGTTTCCCCTTTGCATTTGAGCATCCAAGAAGAGACAGGAAAGACAAAGAAAATAAGGAAAGAGAGCAAGGAAGGGAAAACAAGGAAAAGGGGAAGAAAGAAGAAGAAAAAGGAAAACAAAAAGGGAAGCAAAAAGAAAAAGGGAAAAAAGAAGGAAAGAAGGAAGGGAGGGAGGAAGGGAGGGAGGGAGGAAGGAAGGAATGAAGGAACGAACGAACGAAGGAAGGAAGGAACAAAGGAAGGAGATTATAATGAAAAGGAGTCAGATTCTGAGGGAAGTCCTACCTTAGCACTTGGCCACCAGCAGACCTGCTCCTCTTTCGCCATCTCCTTGTCTCCTCCTCCTGACTTCTCCTGGTGGTCTCCCATCCTATTGCTGAGGATGCTTTGGTTACAAAGTCAGGTCTCCTCACCTGAAGAGGGAGTGGGCCTCCCTCTGACCCACACACTTTGCATACATCAGGATCAATGTGCCCAAGGAGAGTGAGCACAGCAGTAGCAGCCTTGAGGAGCAGGTAAGAGCAGCCAGGTGCCCCCTTGTGGAAGCAGGGCTGAGCTGTGGAGTCCCAATGCCCTGGGAGCTTGAGGGTCAGGCTGAGTTCTTGCCCTCCACTGCCCAGGGCTCTGGGTAGCTTGCACTACTGTCCAGGGGTCCTTTGCGTTGCCTGAGATGGATGGACAAGCATTTGGCTCTCACTCTGGTCCCGCTTTCCTCTGCTGGAGACAATGGATCCCCCCAGACCTGCCTGGACCACCACTAGCGCCCCCCCAACACAAGTGATGTTGAGCTGGCCACGCGATGCTACCCCCGGCCACTCAGCCACCCAGTCACATGACCATTCGGCCACACCCATCCAGCCAGTCATTAGGGCAGAGAACCGGTTGTTAAATTATTTGAATCCCACCACTGCCCCAGACCAATATCTACCATGGATTAAGATCTCTTTCTTGATTGTGAAACTTATCATAACACCATGTGATATTTGGGCATGACTCAGTTAAAATGTTCAAATTTGCAAAAGCAATAAGAGATAATTGAGAAAAAACTTCCATACTCTAGGAATATATTATCTTCTGTTTTCTCTACTTTTATGAAATTCTATGATTTGCAATGAATAAAAATGGCCTTGTATATAATATTCTAGGACATAAAAGCTAATTTCTGCTGGGTTCAGAACAGGTTATAGACAACATTCTTGATTCTATCTAGGGAGAGGAATGGGAAAGAAAATAGGGACTTTTGATATAATTGCTGGAACTGCTATCTCCCAAAGTGACTAGAAGTTCAAAGAGACATAAGGAGACACAATTAGAGGCACAAACCATCATGTAGAGGAATTATCTGGGCGTTTTCTTTAGATTATTAAACATTTCAAGGTAATAATGGATAACCTGCAATCACATCAATTACCACCTGCTTCTTTGTCATTTGCCAAAAGCCAGGAAGAAAATAAGTGTTTCTTTTCATGAAATGCATTGCTGAATCCAGTGCACTGCATTTGTGTGCTGAATCATAACAACTGATTTCATTGATTTTATTTATTGGAATTTGTCAAACAAAAATGATAACAAGAATAAGAGAAGAAAAATACAATGACAGGGACAATAGGCACTTTAGTGCATTTATGCACACCCCTCTACTGACCACTTAAGTATGAAGTAAGGTCCACAGAAGTCAATTTGTGACTGAAACTGTGAAAATTTGTAGCTGAGCATTCCAAACTTTGACAAATCATATTTTTACAGTCAAGTTTAGAATGATTTACATCGAGTTTAAAGCAGTTGTTCACACACATATTATTGCAATTAAACAGGAAAAGTTATTTACAGATAAAACATGACTACATATAATTTTGTATGCAACACCTAGGTCTGACTGCAAGCGACGCAGTTCTAAGTTATCCAAACCGGGAATTTTAAGCCTAGTAGCATAAGAATTCTATTGTGTACAGAAGAGCGCAAGAGTTTTCTCATGAAGAATTTCTAAACCTTCTCCATTGTACTGATGTCAGGTGGGGAATTCCAAACAGCTGAACAATACTCTAAAATTGATCTAGCATAAGTTTTATAAGCTCTAATTAGCAATACAATGTTTTCAGAAAAAAAGCTTTGCAAAATTAAATTTACAACTCTTAATGCTTTTTTAGCAACGGTGTTACAGTGAACTTTGGAGCATAGACCATCAGAGATAAGTACACTTAGGTCCTTGATAAAGTGAGGGTCATCAGCTAGATCAATACCACCTAGCTTACACTTGACATTCTGATTATGTTTACCAATATGTAAGACAGAGCATTTATTGATCAAAATTTGAAGTTGCCAAATAAATGACCATTCAGACACATAGTCAAGATCACTTTGCAAAATAACAGAATTATCTGTAGAATTGAATAATTTTATGTCATCAGCAAAAAGAATGCAATTGCTTTTAAGTTGATCACATAATCGTAGATATAGACCAAGAAAAACGTGGGACCTAAGATGCTGCCTTGCGGAACACCACTGTTAACTGATGCAGGATTAGACAGTGAGTTCCCAATTTGACTTTCTGCAGACAGGAAAGCAGCGACCCACTTATGGAATGGTCCAGAAATGCCATAAGAGTTTAATTTCAACAGCATGTACTACTGTATCAAAAGCCTTACAAAAATCTATGTAAATTGCATCAACAGCTTTACCTTGATCAACACATGTAGTCCAGATGTTTTTACAGTGCAAAAGTTATAAATTACAGGATGAGTTTTTCCTAAAGCCAAACTGTCGGCTAGCAAATAATTTGTCTCTAAGTGGTGAAAGAGGGGTTGGTTTATAATTGATTCCATAACTTTGCGTGTAACACAACACAAACAAATTGGTCTCTAATTTTTGACTGAACTAGGATCACCATTTTTAAAAATTGGTATAACTATAGCTGATGACCCTAGAGCAGGGAACTAGTTCGAAATGATACTTCAAATATTGTACTCAAAGGTTCAGCTAGGACACTAGCAAGCTTTTTCAGGAAAAAAGCACATAACCCATCTGGTCCTATGGATAACGATGGTTTTAGATTACATAATGCTAATTCAATATTATCTGCTGTAAATTTAATATTCAGAAATTTGCTACAACTATTTGTGGTTCGACTTGCAAATGAAGGACTGCAACCATTACTATCTACAAAACCTGAACTAAAAAATGTTTTGCAAAGATTGGCCTGACCAACATTGTCATTACAATCATCCCTGTTTTGCCCTTTTAAGGGTGGAATTACTTGTGAGTCTTTAAGTTTTGAATTAACAAAATTGTAAAAGGCTCACATAAAGTTTGAATTTAACAGTTTTTCCTCCTGTTTATAGAAATAATTGGTGTATTCACCTTTAATTTGATGATATAAGACTGTAACCTTTTTAAAGTTGGCAACAATTAAGTTGGCAACATAACCTATCTTCTTGTTTCGCCAAAGAGATTTTTTCTTAGATTGTAATTTTCTTATTGCCTCGAGTTAATTTCTTCCTTATAACTTTTTTGGTTTTCCTTGGTATGTATAATGCTGAATCCAGATCATAATTGCAAAGCAGTATAAAAATATTTTAACATATAACTATCCATCTATTTGCCAAATGGTTAGGATTCCAAGGCATTCTGAGAGTTAAAAAAACCCCATATCCATACACTCTAATTGTTTGAATAAATGATTACAACCTGGAAAATGTCATACTGTAACTAGAAAGCAGTATATTGCATAAATAGTTCCAAATAAAAATGTCAAAGCAAGGTACATTTCAATAAAAATAATTGTATAAATGACTTTTTAATTCTTTTAAATATGGCACAATAGCTCTCCTAAAGTATATAGCTACTTGTTTACAGGTTTGAACAGATGAAATTCTTCTAAAAGCTTCTTCATAACTTCACACAATTAGTAAAAACTCATCACTTGTATTTATCATGCTGCTATCTGCTACATACAGTTATTAAGAAAGTAGAACACAAACTAGCAAATCTTTCAATCCTAGCAGACTTACGTTTATGTGGTTGACCACTAGAACATCTAGATTAAAGTTCCCCTACCTTTTCAGCTTTGTGGACCAGTGGGGGTGGGGAGAGGAAAATGGTTCTGTATGCACATGCAGAGAGCAAGCGGGGTACAGCTCCATTCACACAAGCAGCAGGCATGCATGCCTGTCGCTTGCACAAATGGAGCGTGTGCACACATGCTCACCTACTACTTGTGTGAGTGGGAACCCATGAATATGCACTCACTCACCACTTCTGCAGCCCTGCTCCCAAAGGCTCATAGTCTGGTAGTGGACCGTGGCCTGGAGGTTGGGGACCCCTGATCTAAATCCTTCTTACAGTTACTAATGTTGACTCAGGTATAACCTATACTATACCTGTGCATTTGTTTTTTCTTCCATAAATGTAAGGCCTTGCTTTTCCCACCCTTGCATTTTGTTGCAAAGGGTCCAGTGTCCAAGTCTGTGAAGATCCTTCTGGTTGATGAACATATTGCCTAAAGTGTTAGTTATTCCTGTCAGCTTGGTGTTGTCTGTGAATAAGTTCCCATTCTATCCACTCATCTAAACTGTTTATAAAACGTTGAAGAGTACTGGGCCCAAGACAGAACATTACTTGTGGGGCATTACTGCATGCCATGGGTGTGGTTCTGAATTTTCTTTTTCTCTAAGTGACAAGTTCTAATCAATATCTCGAGAAGTTCATTTTTTTTTGAAACAGATTTTATTAATTTTAAAAGACAAACAAAGCATCATTAGACATTAAAGACATTAAACCTCTTTCCATTATAACTTTTTACAAGGCAGATAAAACATTGTTTTATACAATATAGTTCTGATATATCCCATTTCCACTTAAATATCTTTTAGCAGATTTCTTATTATTTCTCTTTGCTCTTATTCAATTACATTTCTTCTATATTTATCCATTTTATAATCATCATATTCATATTTCCCTCTGTCTTGTTTACAATTATTCTCCTCTCGCTTTCCTTCAAGGTTTTATTAAATCTCAAACGGACATACACACACACAAAACACAAAAACATAAAACTTCTTTTTTTAAAAAGTAGCTTGGCCCCGGATTACCTCTCTTTGTATGGACTTCAATTAAATTCATGTTCAACTTATATGCCATTACCTATCTTATTTACCATTCTATATCTTCATTATAACTTCATCCCGCTTTCCACTCTTCTTAATTCTATTTTATTTATTTCATCTTAATTTAAATCATTATACTTATATCTTTTGTCCATTCTTTTCCAATTATCCATTTATCTCATTCCCTATAATAGAGAGAAAAAAAAGATTTCTCCTGAAATCACTAATCGAAGTATGATGCCTTTCCATCGCTCCCCTAAATTAACATTTAAGGTAACACCTAGTTCCCTATCTGATTCTGCTTAGTACCTTCTACCTATTTTTTTTAAAAAAGAAAAAAATAGTAAATCCATAAAGTAATTAAATATATAATTAAACATTAAATCTCATAACATTCCAATTATCTATAAATTCATACTAACATCCACACAATAGTCAATTAAACTCTATACTTAAACTAAATATTTTAAACATTCCTTTTAATATTTTATTAAATCTTAAAATCTATCATTATTAAACCTTTATGTACCTTGCAGAATATTTTTGAAACAAAGTTATACATTACCCTTTATCCCTAAAAAAAATTTCTTTTTCACATCTTGTTTCATACCTTTGTGGCTTTCCCCCCCCTTCTTCCTTCCTATCTTATCCCATCTGGTCTTTTTACCCCTTAGCTTCCCCTCTCTGTTGTATTTCTCTTTTCTTTTGCTTTCTAATATTGTATTGATTTTGCATCTTATTTTTCTCTTTCTTGGATGTTTTTTTAAGTCTTATGTCCTTTTTCCTTCCTCTCTTTCTCCTTCCTTTCTTAATCAACTTTGTACTCGTTAAAGATGGCTGCTTCTTCTTCTTCTTCTTCTTCTTCTTCTTCTTCTTCTTCTTCTTCTTCTTCTTCTTCTTCTTCTTCTTCTTCTTCTTCTTCTTCTTCTTCTTCTTCTTCTTCTTCTGCTTCTGCTTCTGCTTCTTCTTCTTCTTCTTCTTCTGTTTCCTCCATCAATTGTTGTGTTTGCTGATAAGTGGCAAGTGCCATTTCTAAAAAGCGAAAAATTTCTCTCACACCGTCTTTACCTTCTTTCTTTATTTTACCATATTCCTCTCTCAGTTCATCCACAGATAAAGCCATTATAAACCTTTTCTTCTTTTTTTTTTCTTTTCTTCTTCTTCTTAAAACAACCAAGATAATTCAAAGCTTGGAACAATCCCCCAAAATCCCAAAGTCATTAAACAATCCAAACAGAGCACAAAGTTCTTCCCTCCACACTTTTTCTTCCTGGGGTAATATCAATTGGAAAGGGGAAAAAAAACCCAATCTGTATTTTAAAGTCTTATTGCGATTAACTTCCAATCTCAAAATCTTCCAGGCATCTCCTCCAACAAAATCTTAATATAAATTATTCTTTTGTCCTCTCCCTTCCCACTTGTAACAAAAAGCTTTAAATTTTTACCTTCTATAAAATAGCAGGGTTTTCAATGTCCATTTGTTAATTCCGTATGGAAGGAGAGTAAACTTTCTCTTTCAGCACTTTCACTTGCCGCTTGTAAATCTCTTCTGGAAACAAAGTATCTTTCAAAAAATCAGGATTTTCAGGATATTAAATGCATCTTATAGTCCCAGTTCAGCCAAAAAAACTTTCGCTTCAAAACTTTCTCCTTCTTCCTCCAGCACAATCTTGTCCAGCTGCTGGCTTCTTTGTGGCGGCCATTACTGACTGCCGCTCCACCGCCTTGAGAAAAGGGGGTTATGCCGGGTGGGTAAGGGGTCTGCGAAAACCCCAAAACCCTGTCCGGGTCCCCCTATCTTCGGCTGCCTCTACGGGGCAGCCTTATCCTCCAGACCCATCAGGACCGGAGGCACCAAGACGGTTAGCGCAACAGGGATCACGGAGATCGCGAAACCCCGCCACCACCGAAGCCTGGCAAAACCAGAAGTCACGAGAAGTTCATTTTTTTCTGGCGGTTGTTTGATCATAGAGTATTCATTTTGGTTACAGCCTTTTTCCTTTAATTGGAGTTTTTCATTTTGCTTTTTGAATCTCAGAGTAGCTAAGCCCTTTAGGTAGGTAAGTTGTTAGATTCTTTTCTGACTTACCTCCAAAAACATTGACTTTTAATTATACTCCACATTATATTAAACTGAGAATTATGCTGGGGAAGGTGGAGGAAGGAAGGAGGAGAAGGAAGGAATGCTCAATTTAATCTAAACAGGATCTGAAACCAGAGTCACAAATATGAGATGGACTGCAATGTTAAACAAGCAAACAAGCAAACAAATACAGTGAGCAAGTAATGAGGTTAGTGAGTTAGGGTGACTCTTGATTTTATTCAGAATTATATTTACATGTATGGAAACAGATGGACTACACCCACCCACCTGAAGCTCCCCGATAGCATCACCGGTCACTTTCTTGTAATCATAGATCGTATTTGAAAATTAAAATAAGCATGTTTGCCATAATGCCCACTCTACATGAATGGGGGCAGCAGGAGCTTGGGGAATGTTGACATAGTATCAATATGTAAACAATAGCAGTGGCACTGGCAGCAATACCTGGTGGCCTTGATCAGTCATCTGAAGAAAAAAAAAGAACCAATGAAGGCTTATGTGGAGCTCAAGTTCAAGACTATTGTTCTCTAGGAAACTGATGTCTAGATGCTACTGTTGATTGTTGAAAAAGAAAATACAATCAATGCCATCATGACTAGTAGACAGTCATTTATTTAGCAATATTTAGGTAGATCTGTTTCTGTACATCAATCAAGGAAGGAACTATAGCAAGGTCAATATATAGCTGTGATCTCGTTACAAATGTCATGATGCAAATTTATTCAACTGGTAATCGAAAAGCAGACAAGCAGACACCTTCACCAAGATGAGAGAGCAGAGATGTGAAGTTAGTTTCATCAGTGAGAAGTACAAATAGGTCCCTGCCATACTATTGATTTACTATCTTTGAATGCAGGTAAGTAATGTTAAAGGGAAGCATGCTGTTGTAAATATAACACATTTATAATCACATTCCTTCAGCAGAGTTTATGCCCAGTTACAGTTACTAGTTATCTCTAGCCTCACTATATTGATTAATTATAAGCAAATAGCCTTGCACTTGTGCATTTCATTTATCAGATTTATGATAAAAATCACATTATTTTTAATCTCTCTGCAATCTAGAAATGATGCTTACAAAAATGTAGCCAGTTCTTAGGCAAGTAAAGGCAGAAGTTCTATATACATTTACCAGCGTACAAAAGTTACAATGCACAATTTAAGGCATAATATAAATACATATTAATTTAGACCCAAAAGAAAAGTTTCTGGTTTCATATTTATCTTCATTTTCAAATTTTTCTGTATTAAAACATGAATCATGCTCTATTTTTTTAATCACGTGTCACATAAATGTCACATTTATCACATAAATGATAGTCCCTTCTTTACTTTTACATTCCCAGCATTCATTTGACATACCTTTATACATCTTAGATGACTTCTCTGGTGTTAGATACCAGTGATACATCATCTTATAAAAAGTTTCTTTTAAATTATAATTTAATGTAAATTTTAAAGCCTTCATCCACATATTTTCCCATTGTTCAAGCATCACATTATAACAAAATCCCTTGCCCACTGAATCATGCAATGTTTTACATGTTCATTTTCCTAATTCAATTTCAATGATATTTTATAAATTTTAGTAATAATGTGTTCATCATTTCCACACAGTAAGATTTCCAATTCATTTTTAAAAATGAAACGTCAAACCCATAACTCTTTTTATCCAATTTAAATCTTTCTTTCAGTTGTTGACAAGTAAACCAATGGCAAACATAACATTCTGATTCAAGTTCTTCCCTCAGCTTTAGGGTTTAGTGACAGAGTTGAAAAATAAATTTTTGCCATACGTCAACCAGTCTGGCTTCGCCACCATTTCTTTCCTAAAAAAAGCTTCCTGGGATGATACCCAAAGAGGCAGCTTCTTAGAGAGCCTTGTTTTATATTTATTCCAAACTAGTATAGCACATCTAACAAAGAGATTATTAAAATCAACATCAGTTTAATTTTATCATACCATAGATAGCTACGCCATCCAAACCTTAATTCATGGCCTCTAATTCAAGTATCGTCTTGTTCTGGAGATTCACCCATTCTTTTAACCAAGGCAAACAGCATGCATCAAAATACAGTTTCAAAGTCCGGTAGACCCAAACCACCTCTTTCCTTAGTATCTTGCAGTAGCTTATATCTAATTCTTAGTTATTTCCCTTGCCATATAAAGTTAGAAATATCCTTCTGACATTGTTTAAATGGATTATTGGTTGAAAGTATTGGTAACGTCTGGATTAAAAAAAAGTATCTTTGGTAAAATATTCAGAGATTCTACCCAATAGCGATAGGTGCAGTTTGTCCCATCTTTGTAGGTCCTGCTTAATATCTCTCCAAAGAGAGGCATAATTATTTTGAAGCAGTTTTAGATTTGTATTTGTCAACATAACCCCTAAGCATTTCACCTTTTTCTCAACTCTCAAACCCAACTTTTTGGTCAATATATTGCTTTCCTCAGAATACATATTCTTTTTTTAAAAAAACAAGTTTTATTCAATTTTTCCAAAACAACATAAAAAGGCTCTTTTCAGTGTACAACAGTCACCACTTTTACATGCAAATATGACAGTAATTATATATTCATTTTTACATTCAACATTCTGTCTTGTCCATTTTTAACTTAATTCTATTATTACTTCTCCATTTCAACTTTTACATAAGAAAAGAAACAAACACATTAATTCTGTTAAGTGATATTGCTTTCATTCTAAGCATCTTCTCAATTCATTTCAATTTATTTCAAATATATTTCTTAAATATTAACATTTCTTTTAAGTGTGGCCTTTTCTCATTTTACCACTCAACTTTTATATAAGAAAAGGAACAGGCAAGTTAATGCTGTTCATTAATATTGTTAGGAATAACAAGTTTACCTAACGTAGTTTGGGTAAAATAATATATATAAACTATGATAGTGAGTTTAAGTGTGTGTCACTTTAAACTGTAAAGCATGTAATTTTGGGTGCGGCTGTAAATCCGCCATAAGAGGGAGCAAGAGAACCTGATTGATTGCTGGCTTACTGGATTGCTTGCTGACGATGATGGATTGATGGTTTGATAACTGCGTGTTCTCTGCTGTTGCTGAAGGAAGAAAGGAGTTTTGACTTCTTTATATCTCTACTGCGAGGAGATATATTACTGGACTGATATTTGTAAGTTTACTGACCTCTTTTTCGACACTGGACTTTGCAACTGATTAATCCCCGGACGGACTGAACTAATGAATGATATATGGACTGTTTTTGACTATGCTAAAAATCTTACTGGAATAAACTATTTAACTAGCACAGTGTATCTGTTTTACTGAGTGTAAGCTACAAAAACGTTTGTCTCACATATTTGCCTGCCTGCCTGACTGCCGTGCAGGTTCTGCTAGGGCGTATATCCCTAACAAATATTACTCTCATTCTAAACATTTCTGAGAAGACATATTCTTAATCAACATTTTTATTTTCTGTTTGTTTATTTTAAAACCTGTCAAACTCATTTCACTAATCTTTCCAAGAAAAGTGTAGACTTCTCCAGGCAGTTTTCAGAGATCAACACTGATCCGAAGGCACTAAACTTCAATCTTTCATCTTCAGTTAGACTTATTGTCTCAAGGTTCCATGTCTTAAAACTGGGACTTTCCTGGCTCTGCTGCCCCCTTGAAAAGGTTGCATTGCCCAACAATAGAAATAACCCCAGGTACTCAGACAAGGTTTTGCCAAGCTTCCCCAGCAGTTGCCATCAAATCAGATTCCTAGGATTTTCCGTCTGCAACATTCCACTTCTACCTCAGCTGGAATGGTCTCTCTCCTGATATCTCTCAGACATCTGCAGATGTGGTTCTTAGACATCTACTGAACACTTCCCACTTTCCCAAAACCCTTTACTATGTAAATATTAGCTTTCCCCCTTTCTTTTTAATATGTTTTATTAAATATAATTGTAGTTGATAATTTTTCAGTCAATAACTAGATGGCTTCACTTTGTGACTTCTGATATAAATACAAGGAAATGTGAATATATGTGGTCTTTCCAACTTTCCTACAGCTGCAAGAATGTTTGCTGAACTATAGTTGTTTATTGTAGTATAAACCCAGATATCAAGGCAGACACTGTGCATTAACCTGACTTTAGAGCAATATGTATTTTTAAAAGAACAGCAGTACCTTAGGAACAAACAAGGTTCCACTTTGATTTCATTAGAGCTTTTGATGCTATCAACCCTTCTATTATTCTGGACAGAGTATACGAATTGTATACTGGAGGTGAGGCTTAAACTAGTTACATTCTTGCTTGAAAGGCTAGTTTCAAATAGTGGTAGTAGCAGAATCCCATTAAGGATTCCCTTATTTTTTCCATGTTAACTGATATTTCAATCAATCTCTGGATGAGACAGATTCAGAAATGCCACAAAGGGTAGATGACTTTGAATTAATTTTTTTCTCAACAAACATAAAGAATGATGTGGTAATGGATAGAATAAAATGATTAGGAAACTTGAAACTAACCATAGTTAACTTGAATATTGGTGTATATATGTGTTTTAAAGTATTTATCCAGTTCTGAATGAGGTTATCAGAGGGCTTTCTGATCCAATGTTGTCCCTAAAAACTTGAGCAGTCTCTGTGACAAGAAATAAACATTCTTCATCAGTTTTGTCTGATAAGCTAGTTGTCACTTTTCCTGCACATGACAACCTGTCTACCTTTACCCTACTGTGGTTATCTTCCACAGTGTATTATTTTCAAAGAGTTTTGAAATTTCAATGGGCCAAATAATGCTGCAAGATTTTTGGAGACTGAGAAATTTTCCATGCTACTTCAATGATTTATTAGCTGCACAGGATGTTTCTGGGCTCAGCATCTAGTGCTCTTTTGACTTGGGACCAAATTTTTTAGAAAGAATTAATACTCTCAAATCCCTCAATTTGAACCATGAAAGCTTTTCAAAGGTTGTTGTATTATTTTGCTCCTGATAAGTTTTGTGAGGAAAATAGAATATTTTCTTTGCAAAGGAGAATAGCCTTATACGGCTAATTTTGTTATTTTGCCATCAAGTGCTTATTGTTTTATTCCTCAGTCTTTTCAATAGCTGTTACATTTTTATTTTGTATTGTAAGTGTTGTGGATTCTTAGTTATACTGTGAGTCTTATTTCACTCCCTATTTTTTTTTTCTGTTACAGTTTATAGTCATAATTTTAGTTACAGATATAAAAAACCTGACACTGTATTCTGCACTTGGGAACCTGAAAATATTACTGAAGATTTTATAGAGATGTAATAAATAAATAAATTAATACATACATACAAAGGTAATCCTGCTGCTACACAAATGTCATGTGAATGTTCTACACATTTGTAAAACATCATTCTGGCACCAGGAAACCTATAGATTTCATCATTTGTAGTCACTAGGGCCATGAATAATAAGAACTTTAGTGTCAGGATTCCTGCAGTTACCCCCTTTTAAATCATGAGCCAAACTTCCAAAACTTAAAAAGGGAGCTAACATGCCAGCACTGCCTGGGTGTAGCCGACACATAATTCATTGTCACCCTTGACCCTGGTTTCTACCACCCCCAATAAAAATATTTCTATGATCTTTTTAGAGTTGCTACTTAGTTCAACCCAATTGCAGTTGTTCCAGATGGGAGAATAGCTATTCTGAAATGTTTTTAATCCTTGGGATAAGGATAACAATAAAAAGGTGCATGGAAAAATGTATTTAATAATAATATAAACATACAATAAATTAATAAAATATATAGCAAAATGCTCTAGAGAAGTAGATTTAATCTTCTTCTTCTTCTTCTTCCTCTTCCTCTTCCTCTTCTGAACTGTAGATATAAAAGAAATAAAAGATGATATTACAATGTGGTTATAAAACTACATAT
Organism: Notechis scutatus; assembly: GCF_049901735.1. Lineage (NCBI taxonomy): Eukaryota > Metazoa > Chordata > Lepidosauria > Squamata > Elapidae > Notechis > Notechis scutatus. The sequence goes on along the minus strand of NC_142025.1, from coordinate 81,552,288 downwards.
TCTTCTAATCTGTTCAACTTTTGTCAAGCTGCTATTATTATTATTATTATTATTATTATTATTATTATTATTATTATTATTATTATTATTATTATTATTATTATTATTATTATTATTATTATTATTATACCCTTATTCAGTACCCTTATTCTCAGTTGCTTCTAAAGGAATATAATAGGTGCAACTAAAATCAGGATACCATTTATTCCTAGTAAACCAGTGTTTGGGAGGATTCTTATTGTGGCATCCAAATGTAAATGTACTTAAGAATAAAACAAACCATATTCTCTGAGGTTCATCTGTGAATTGGTTACACAGATCAGGGTGCATATTCTTATATCAAAACCAGAATTATAGCAGGCAGAACACAATATTATCTTGCCTACTGACATATTTTAATGAGTCCTTTGAGTTTCTGTTTGCTTTTCACTTCTAGTGCTGGGATTCAATTTTTTTTACTACCGGTTCTGTGGGCATGGCTTGGTAGGCATGGCAGGGGAAGGATACTGTAAAGTCTCCAGTCAAAGGTGGTATTTGCTGGTTCTCCAAACTACTCAAAATTTCTGCTACCAGTTCTCCAGAACTGGTCAGAATCTGCTGAATACCACCTCTGCTTCCTACCCTTTCTCAACAACCCTGGAATATTTTTCTCTAGTTTGCCAACTCAGCCTCATTCTGCACCTCGCAAAACCTTCTGTCCTGAGTAAAAACAGGTAATTACTAGTAGGTGGTATTGCAGACTTACTCTGCCTACAGCAAGAAGTTATATCCTGACTGGTACAGGGTTGACTTTTCCTTTTCCCATTCCAAGGTTGGTATTGCTGCCATATTGTTGGGGGCACTATAAGCAATTCAGAGAGTGCTGTAAAACACTGTGGGGTTGTATGGAAGTCTAAGTGCTATTGCTTTTGCTAATTCTGTTGCAAGATACTAGCTTCTTTGACAGAAAGCAATGACTGACTTCTAAATCTGAATTTCCAGATTCTATTAAACCAAGCTAATATGAAAACATCATTATATGTTTTAATATACATTAGAAAATATGTTCCCCCAAACTGAATATATTAAGAAAATCTGGAACATCAGGTATTCATGTGCAAATTCTTATATCCTTTCCATGAATTCCAATGTTGCTAGGCTAGATTTTTCAGAAAGGACATATATTTTCTCCGAGGAGATATAGATCTGACAAGCATAGGAAAACTACCTAAAATAATTGAAGCTTGAGACTAATTTTTCATATTCGTTAAACACATCTTTGCTTTCTATGTCCTATGCTCTAGCAAAGAAGCCACACAAAAGAAAATCTTCTAGGCAAAAAAACTCAATTTCTTCTTTATATTTTATCTTTTTAGAGAGGAATAATAGTTTTATTTTTTCTGTTTTATTTTAGATTTCATGCTATTTTAATTGCATAGTGCTTTATTAATTTACCAAGCAGTTCCATTTCTAAAAAGAGCCATTTGTCCATAAGTTACTGCAGGTTTTCTGACTATTCTTCAAAGAGTAAATATAGGATCCAATTTAAATACAAATGCAAAAGCAAAACTGAAAAAGCCTCCAATCTGTTAGAATCAGATAGATAGAAAAATGATAGGAAATTACATCCACGTGTATGCAACAGAAACATACAATGAATATACACTGAAGGAGCATCTGCTCCCTTTTGTAATAGGTGTTTGGTACTCCAGAACTGGAAAAGGTAAAATATTTTTGCCCTTTTCTAGTTTTTCTCCTTCCTTTTCCTTTTTCCAACTAGAACTTTTTCTTTCTACTATTGAACAATGAAATAAAATGATGAGATTATGAGATGTTTTACACATTAAATATCCTATAAATGTGGATCTTCAAACGCATTCTGAACCATTCAAAAATTCTTAAAGAGTAATAACTCCTGAGTTGCACACTGAAGCTACTTACGTTTTCTTTGAAGTACCTTCAGTTCCTCCTTCTTCTGTTTCTGAAGCCCTTGTTAAAAGAAAAATTAAAAGAATTTAAGTATTGTTCTGGCACCAGTTGAATATTTTATCTTCACCTGGTCAGCTTGGCCTAGTCATTATCTGCTTATTTATTCAATTTAATTGCCACCCACCTTCTTCCAAAACAACTTGGAGGCTTACAGCATAAAATATAAATATTTCTAAGATTATAAAAATGGCCATAATCAAAGACAAAGTTAATAAATAAAAGATAACTAAAATATAAAAGATGGGGAAGGAAGGAACAGGGATGCTCAGTATGAAAGGGAGGTATGGATTTTTAATTCAGAATGCTCTGGATTATATTCAGCTACTAAAAAAATGAAACTTTATTTTTCCAGACTAGTTTGTACTATTACAGTACAGGAGGAATTAAGGTATTACAATTCTGTGTGCAGTGTATTTTATATTTAGCTTAAACTTTTAAAGGTTTTTAGGTGTGTAAAGTTGTTGATTTTAATAAAGATGAAGCTGCAACAGTAACAAAACAAAATAGATGTTATTTTAAACAAATGCATTACTTAGAAATAACTTGGAGGAAAAATGTTATAAGTTAAATAACAATCCTTGAGAGACTCTACTACTCACTCAGTGGGTGAGACTTCACTAGTGGGGGTCTCTTTTTCAGACCTGACAAAGAACAGAAATACATTTTAACAGAATTGAAGTTAAAAAGAACTCTGCTACAACTGAGATTGCATCCTTCCTAGGGACACATTATCCTGGGAATGATAATGGCTCATTTCTTTTCAAACTTCTTAAAATGCAAGGAAGTTTTAGACTGGTTTTTCTCAACCTCAAGAACTTTAAGATGTTAATATTAAGCACAGCTGGCTAGAAAATTTTGGGAGTTGACATCCACTCATCCTAAAGGCTCTGTGATTGAGAAACATGCTGTAGATAAATTGACCTCTGGTACGTGGCTACCATGAGCTCCAATCAATTGGATTTTTTTTTTTTTGCTCTTGGACAAATTAAACCAAATATCGCTCTATTCCAATTTGCTTGCTTATAGCTAGGAATTTTGAGTGGCCTCTCTTAGTATAGAAACTATGAAACACAATCAGTTCATATAAATATGAAATTCAATAGCAATGGGACTAAGACTTATATACCGCTTCACAGTGCTTTACAGTTCTAAGCGGTTTACAGAGTCAGAATATTGCCCCAACAATCTGGGTCCTCAGTTTACTGACACTGGAAGGATGGAAAGCTAAGTCAATCTTGAGCCAGTCAGCACGGAACTCCTGGCAGTGAGCAGTGAGTTAGCCTGCAATATACCATATTCTAACCACTGCGCCACCACGGCTCTTTCATAAACTGAATGAATCTATGGGTGGATGAATCTATGGGTGGATCTATCTTCAAGTAAAGGAATACTATCCCACACATATAATTCTACAGATACTCACATTTTCTTTGAACTGGCCTTTTTAACAGGCTCTGGAGTTGAAGTTGGAGGTGGAGGTGGAGTTGGAGGTGGAGGTGGAGCTGGAGGTGGAGTTGGAGGTGGAGCTGGGGCTGGACCTGGACCTTCAGCTAGAGGCAGAGTTAGAGCTGGAGGTTCAGTTGCTGCTTCTGGTGGTGGCATTATCTCCCTAGGAAGATAAAGCAGAAACAGAGATTAATCCACATTTAAATGGGTCAATAAAGTTGTGATCTTTTGTTTCCTTATGCCAACCCAGCATGTTCACAATTTCTCTAAAGGTAGCAACAATTGTATAGTTGCTCATAAGAACCCTTTGTTGCAAAGCCCAGGGCCTCACCTTCCTTGAATCTGAAGTCTAGCTTTTCCAAAATGCCAAAGCAGACTCCTGCCTTTTTTCAAGCCTTTGAATCTTAAAATAAATCATTTATTTTATGTATTCTGCTTCAGCTTGTTGATTCATAGTTGAGAGTGAGAATTAAAGGATAACTGGGTTAAATGGTTGTACCGGGTGTGGAGAGACCCAAGTTCAAATCTCCACAAATGTCATGGAGTCTCCGAGTGATGTGGAGTCAGTCACTTCCTGACTTCCATCTATCTCACAGGTTTGTTACGGTTGAGATAAAATGAGTGAGGGCTCCCCTATATGCTATCTTGAGTCCACAGGGAAAGAAATGGTAAAACATACATCCAACAAATAAGAACATATAAACAAATATGTCTCTAACTTTAGTACTAGAAGTGGATTAGCTTTGAGATCAGTGGTTCATGTCTCTTCTATGCCTCGAGAGACTGTTAACAACCCTACAAGATAGAATGCAATAGAATAACAAACTCATGTTAGCCAATGTAAAATTTGTATTTGTCATTGAACAAAATAGGATCTGATCCCACCATAAAGGACTTCTATTGCAATTCTTTTAGAGCCTTAAAGTTTCTACCATTTAAAGGCACACTTCAAAGGCACAGTTGTTTAATTAGTTCTGTACCCAGAGGCCATTCCTGCTCTATGTTAACCACTTTTGAGGGATTTACATAAATTTTTTTTTTGAGGATTTATTTATTTAACAATCATTGTTTGCGTGCATGCCTTTATATCAATGTTGACTGCTGGCAAAGGTCTGGATGGTCCCTGCGGTTTTCTTGGAAAGATTTTATTTTTCAAATGTAACTACATTTTCCTCATATTTTACCAATCCAAAAGTGGAGATATAATTATTCAACTAACATTTTAGGAACAGCTACAATTGATAAAGATCCAGTTGTTGCACTTGTTTAGGCACCAAGTTAGAAACCAAGACATGGTGAGTTCGAGTCTCACCTTGGGCATTAAGCCAGCAGAGTGACCTTGGGTCAGTTATTCTCTCAGCCCTAGGAAGGAGGCAATGGCAAACCACTTCTGAAATCTTTCCAAGAAAGATTTCATTATTTCTAATAATTTCATTTCAAGAAAAATGCAGAAGAATTGCTCTGGTGCTCTAAATTTTAAACGGAAAAACAATATTAGTAAGAGTTTTGTAGTTTATGTAGTAACTCACGTTATTTCCACAGGAAGAGGCTCAGGGATTTCTGGAGATCTGATAAATAAAGAACAGAAATTAATGAGTTTATTATACAACAATAAGATCTAAGGGTTTTGGTTTGTTTTGCAACTTGTATTGTTTGTTCTTCACATACAGGTCTTGTACATGACGGTTGTAAACAAGCCTATTTTCAAAACAATATTACATGCATTGGCTCTGCAGTGGTGTATGCCCATGTTTAGAGAAAACAGCCATAGCCAAAAAAGCTAATTGGTATCCCCAGCAAACTACAGAAGCAGTATATGAAGAGAACACCCAAATCTTGCAGTCAGCAAGGGTAACATCTACCATTGCACACATTTTTCATTCTTGCAGGTATGTTGTGACTTTTTTCAAAGGTAGAAGAAAGTAAACATTTCTATAGAATGCCACAAATTTGCCTCTATAAGAAATATTTGTATGGCTGCCCATCTTAAGCAAAATTCTGGGTAGTAATAACAATAAAATTAATAACTATTAAACCATAAAATGAAAACAAAAACCAAGCTCCTCAGTTTCACCACCAGTTTCAGATATTCTTTTTCCATCCCTGCACCTGGGCTTGCTGAATCTTTTTTTTTTTTTTTTTTTTGGGGGGGCGGGAGAGGGTTCCATAAGGTAGTGACAGCCACAGAAAAAGGCACTCCTCTGGCAAGACTTCAGGGAAAGGACCTGGAGCGTACCTACCCTATCTGATCTGGTAGGATGGGCAGATACTGTCAGGGAGAGGCGCTCCTACAAATATCCTGATCCCTGCCATGTAGGGATTTAAAGGTTACCACCAGGAGCTTGAATTACACCCAGAAGGAAACTGAGAGCCAACATAGTGGAGGTGTAAGACTGACAAATCTAGGACTCCATGTGTCACTGCTTTTTGGGCCAGTTCTAGCTTCTGAGTTGCCTTCAAGGACAGTTGAAGGGATCTTCAAGGACAGGCCCATGTAAAGCACATTGCAATGATCTCAGTTTGGACTAATTCAAATTTGTTCCAAGAATTTTGTAATGAAAAATATAAAGATGTTCTTTAAGTTGCAAAATGGGATGATTCCCTCTCTAGTTTTACTTTGGTCATATCATGCAGGGAAACTCATTAGATAATGTAATTACATTTGGAAGAGTTAGCGGTAAAAGAAAGCCAGACTGTTAAAGAACATGGTGGCTAAACACTATCAAAGCCTGACATCGACCAGAGCAGACAAAAACTCAAAGAAGTCGTGCAAGATAGGAAAATGTGGTGAGACCTGGTCCATAGAATTGCAAGAGTTGGACATGATTAAATGCATTTCCTCCTCCTCCTCCTCCTCCCCTCTCCTTCTCCTTCTCCTTCTCCTTTGTGAATTTCTTTCTTATAATAAGTGCCAAAGGGGAAAAAAGAAAGGAAAAATACCTTTTGCTGTCACGATTTAGTATCTCTTCTTCTTCTGGGGATATTTCATGAGTTTTATCATTGTTATATTGTTTCCATATTTTATCAAAGGATTGAGAAATATCCTTAAGCCAAAGAGGCTTTTCAAGATAATCTGTTGAAATCTAAGCATGAGGAAAGGATATGAAAAAAAAAATGATAATAAAATTTCAGTCTGAGATTTTAATTTTCATGTTGCTTTATAATTTTATTTATACCTCAGATTCAAATTCCAGATCCTGGAATGGAGGTTCCTCCTGAAGGAATATGAGGCTAGCAAATTAGAGCAAACTTAACTGTGGATTCCTAATTAGGTCACGAGTTTTAGCTCCTTTTTATCTATGATAAGAGAATTCTGGAATGTATTTTGTACTTCTGCTAATCAGTGTTAATGGTCAGTAACATTAGTAGTTAGCTGCAGTTAAAACATTCCTCAGTATTAGCATTCCTAAACTTTGCAAGTGTTATGCTTAATATATGTTATTTAATTTGGGTTTAATTATAATGTATAGAATAAATGTATGCCTTAATGCTGTATGGAAATAAATCTGTTATCAATTCATCTGGTCAATGCAACTCTGGTTTATTAGTCTTATGGGATCTTTGCAGAAGACCAATTTATTACAATTGTCTTCTTCTCATTCTACACAGAGAAGCTACAGTAGTTCCGAATTACTTCTACATGAGAAGAAAATAAGGGTGTTTTCTGTTCCTGAAGACAACTGATTGGCTTACAGGATCCAGAAGAAATGGTGAGAAGTGGAGGAAACTGGAAGATTCAAGAGGAATGGCTGGGAAAGTGCCATCTTTAGCCACAGTACTATCAATATGGAGTGATTATCCTGCCTGGTTAAAATGACCTTAAATCTCAATGAGTGACTTTAAAACAGGAGCAGCTACATTTAAAGAGAGTACAATAGATGGCTATAGACTTTAGTTACCAAGTAAAAGCCAACCTATGTTAAACATTGCAATGAATCCTGCAATGTATTTACTCAGAATTAAATCTCATTTAGTTTAATATACTCCCAAAATGACAGGTTTATATTTTTATTTATTTATTTAAACAAATTCAAGTAACCATCCAACTCACCATCCATAAGTAATTCCAGGCAGCTTGCAATTTTTTTAAAAAATCCACCATTCCGTCACACTTTAATTTGTATTATTATTGCTATTACTGCTACTATTGCTATTATTATTATAATTATTATTATTTGTAAAAGTTTTATTTGGATTTTCACAAAACATAATACAAATAAAATATCTTTTTTGAGAGCAGCATGATTCCAGGTTATTACATCTCCATACAGACATAATCTCAATTACATATTCATCTTTATATTCTATTTCATATCTTGTCACTATTTTATCATTTTCTCAATAATTTCTCCCTTCCCTTATTTTCCTCAACCTTATTTCTGATTATCTCATTCCTTTCTAATTCTATTACATTTCTTTTTCTAAATTTCTATATCTTTCTAATCATTATATTTCTACTTTTGTCTGTCCTGCTTACAATTTCATACATTCTTTTTCCATCATCGTCCCAAAAGGGAAAAGAAAAAAACCCCAATTCCCTCCCCTTCCAGGCATTGCAGAATCCTCTTTCAAGTTATATTTTAACCATTATCTCTATGTCTTTTAAATAGGCTAATACCTTTATTCTTGTACGTTTCCCTCTTTTTCTCATCACCCTTTTTGTCCCCCTGTCTCTCTGATTCTCCCTTCTGTATCCTCTCTTCTGCTTCTTCCTAGTATTATATTTACTTTTCAAACTATTCTTTTTTTTAGTTGTTTCCTCAGATCTTGGTTTTTTTTACTCCCTCTCCCCCCTTTTCCCATTTTACTCCACATGGAATTGTTTAGTCATTATAGATGGCTTCTTCTTTGCCCAGCCCTTCTTGTTCTTCAAGCATTTCTTGTTGTTTTTCATAGTTCAAAATCTCCATTTCTAAGAATTGAAGTGCAAAACCAAAGGATCCTCCTCCCTCTTGCCACTCTTTTTTTTCCATTTTTTTAAGTTCCATTTTTAGTTCCTCAAGGAGTACTGCCATTTTAAGCCCTTTTAAACAACCACCCAATTAATTTTAGTTCAGCACTAGAAATCCAACACCCAAAATTCCAAAATTCACCAAATAATCCAAAACTGTTTCTTCTTACTTCTTTTTCCACTTTCCCTTTCTGGGGGCTGTTATCTTGTAACAAAGTTTCAGTTACAATGTATCCTTTGGAAGTCTTGTTAAAATTCCACTATTAATTCTTTTTATTTCCTCTCTGCTGTTTCCAAGTCCTACCCTTTTTCCCCCCTCTACTTTCTTCCTTTTGAAGGCTTTAGAATATCCAGAAAGTCTTTATTTTCCCTTTGACACTTTAATTTCAGCTTAAAATTGCCTGTTAGTGTCAAAGTAGATTAACACAAATTTCTTGCTTAAATCTCTTCTTTTTAGCATTCAAAGCCAATTGCAGGTGTCGATGTGAGAAATTTTTTTTCCCCTTTTTCTCTCTCTCTTCCGCTGCTTTAAGAACCTTCTTTTAGGAGTAACACTCTTTGTAATTTAAATTCCAGGGTACCTTGCATAGATGTTATCTCTTAGCCCAAGCTCTCCCCTTTGTCTTCCTTCTGCTCAATCTTGTCCAGTCGGGTTCCTCATTTCTGACCACTGCAACCGCCTTCGGGAAAGGGAGTAAAGACCAGCCGAGGAGGAGAGATGCGGCTCCCCTCAACTCAGTTGGTGGTCTCCCCCCTCTTTGACACCTCTACAGGGTGGCTTCAGCCCTGTATCCAAGGGATCAGGGCACTCCAGTGGTGAGCATGGATTGAAACTGTGCACGATCGCGGAATTCGGTCCATCGCCGAAGAAGTCCAAACTGGAAGCCTTGATGATGATGATGATGATGCCACATATGTAATACTAATGGGAATGTGGAGCCATGTTTTTTCAGATCCAATAAGAAAATTGAATATAGTCAGACCACCAGTGGTTGCTTCTGCATTTACATACCTGTTCTTTGGATGTATTTTCCTGCTTTCTACCCAGAAATATTCTTAAAGAAACAAAGAAAAAATAGTGAGATCTTAGACTAGATAAAACCCTTTTGACAATGTTCAAACCAAGTATGGCATACATTTCTGTACTGGAGGAGTATATCAACTCTTATCATTTAATGCAAGATGTATATATTTCTGTTTCTCAAAATGGACTTAAAGGCTTTTTAGTCATAAGACGTTTCTTTGCATGCACAAACTGTAACCATACAGTAGAATCCTTAATAGCCTCTTATGCTGAAACACACACCTGCAATTGTCTCCAGAGTTTTAAAAGTGCATGTTGCAGCTAACTAGGTAGCTATTTGGGGTTTTACTTATTTTTGGCTTCATTAGCATGGATGTCATCCTGGTAATCTCAAGTTCAGCACTTTGTTCAGCACTGAAAATAAAGTTGTCAAGAGGAGGGTGGGGGGAAGGATATGGGCCCAGTTGAAGAATGTAGCAGGAAGCTAATGCTAAACATACAAATTTAGCCAGCAAAAAATCAGATTATTTGGTGAGGTTTTCAGTGTTTACAACTTTTAGATGCAGCATCTTGTGAGCTAAAATTTGCTTTTTAAGAGTGAAACTCATAAAGTGCATTGCCACCTAATCTTGAGACTGTTCCTCCTAAACAGAATTTTCACAGCAGAAAGTTGCAAATAACTAAGTATCTCCAGGCAAGAGTTACCGTTTTACAGGAGGAGTTTCTTCTGTTTCTTTGGAACTTTGATGACAACAGACCTGTTGAATCCAAAAAGAAAGGTGTGGCTGTAAGGGATAACTGTTAAGATTTTTTCACAGTAAGGAAAAAGAATCAATGACTGACACAGAGAATGATGGTTTTTTATCCTCTGCTTCTCAATAAGAAACTTGTTTTTCTCCATCTTCTGCTTATAAAAAAGTGTGGCGTCTCCAACATGGTCTTGGTAAACTTCATAAGAAGGTCTTATGGACCAAATCAAACCTACCAGCCAGATGTTCCCAATTGAAGATGGAATGAATCAAGTTTACAACACCCAATTAGTAATGACGTGCCCACCTCACCAATCATTTTACAAAAATCAGTCCCACCCTTTTTTTGAGGTTGAATATATTATATTAAATCCTGGCTACAGTAATGTGGTTTTTGAGTTATGGTGTTCAAGGAAATGCTAGCTCTTCATTAAAACAGAATATAAATTGAGAGTTTGAAGAAGTTTAGCTTTTCATTACTGAACTTTGAAAGCATAGTGTGAAAATAAATTAATATAAGGATTTCTAGAAAAATATTTTAGCTTACCTCAAACAAACAAATTATTAAAATAACAACCACCATCCCCGTTATCACTGAAATAGCCAAGTGCCAATTGATGCGACTTCCATATTGTGGAACTCCCTTCTTTGGAATCTGCAAGGTTAAACAAAGAGAAGTAAAGTGGGAAATGGGCCTTCACATATTTGAACATAAAAGGTCTTTTCCCCAGAAAAAAAAAGTATATTCAGGCCCACCTGGAACCAATTCAGTTTTCTTAAAGTCATCATACCTGAAATTTCTGGTTTAGTTCTGATTAATCTCATTCTATTTTTTGTTTTGTTTTCACATTTTAGTTATTTTAGCTTTGTGCTATATGTCACTCTCTCTCTCTCTCTCTCTCTCACACACACACACACATATATATATACACACACACACATCTTGATTATCCTTGTATATAGAGATGGGAATCAGGCAAAGAAGTGGGCCTGGCACATGCATATTACTATAAATTATCCAACAAGGCTTTTACTCAAAAACAGTAATTGTCTTTATAGAAATGAATGTGCAATTAATTTACATTAATTTGGTGTCTTGGAAAATAAAGAGACACATCTAGGTAACCAAATCTTATATTACTCCTATTATGATAATTTATCTAGGTTGCTTTTACCTCATAAGAAGGTTTCTCCATTTTTCTGGAGCTTGCTATAGTCGTATTAGTTTCATTTTTAGTGAGCAACAAGTAGGATTTCTTCAGATCAGAAGCTTCCTGAATGATATTTTTCTTATTGAGGAGTTTCATTGCAAGGCCTATTCTAGCAATGAAAAAACCACAAGGCTTCTGGATAGTCAGTTCTCTGCAGTCCACTTTTATCATACGGATCAAGTGGGCAATTAGGTTTCTCATTGGCTCATTAAGGATCAGATGTGCCAACTGTTTCTGTACCTCAGCTTCAAAGACATCACCCTGAAGAAAATAGTTATCATTGCTTGAAGAAAAATCAGAAATCGGGGGAGCAGAGGTGGTTTGTTCCTGATACTCCCAATGTGTTTCATTGGACAATGTTTTATCAGGCACCAGTTCATTGAAAATTTCAGACTCCTCAGTAGGTATTCTGGAGTTGCTTCCTTCAATTATTAAATGTTTGAGAGGGTTTTCTTTTCTTGATTCCTGTTCCTTCTCAAATTCCTTCTCTATGGAATTCTCTGCAACTTGTTCATTCTGAGTATTTTTCTCTTTCATGTGCTCGCTGATTTCATCGTGATTTACATGGCTGGGCCTTGCTGAGGAAGTCAAAGGAGGCAGCTGAGTTGGAAGATATACTATGGAGCGTTTCCATAAGGAGTGAACAGACCTTTGAGGAGTGAACAGATGCTTCAGCCACCTCTTCACTTTCAGAGCTTCTGAAATTTTTGTAGGCACTTCCTCTTGAATCCACAACTTACGAGTTTTTTCTTTATTTCTCCTTATTTTTTCTTTCAGAGCCACCTTCATCCACCTCTTAACCTTCTGAGGTTCAGAAATGTCTGTCGACACTTCTTTTTGAATCCCCAGCTCATGAGTTTCCTCTTTGTTTTGTCTTATTTTTTCCTTCAGAGTCAGCTTTGGCCACCTCATAACCTTCTGAATTTCTGAAGTTTCTGTAGGCAGTTCCTTTTGTATCTCCATCTTATGAGTTTTCTCTTGGTTTTCTTTTACTTTTTCCTTGACAGTCGACTTTGGCCAGCTCTTAACCTTCAGATATTCTGAAATATCTGTAGGCAGTTTCTTTTGAATCCCCAACTCATGAGTTCTCACTCTGTTTTCTCTTATTATTTCTTTCAGAGTTCCCTTTAGCCAACTTTCAACCCTCAGAGCTTCTGAAATTTTTTTAGGCAGTTCCTTTTGAATCCCCAGCTCATGACTTTTCTCTTTGTTTTCATTTATTTTTTCCTTGAGATTCACCTTCGGACATCCCTTAAATTTTTCAGCTTGTGAAATTTCTATAGACACTTCCTTTTGAATCTCCAACTCATGAATTTTTTCTTTGTTGTCTCCTATTTTTTCCTTCAGAAACGACTTCGGCCAATGCGTAACATTCTCAATATCTGAAGTTAATGTAGGTACATCTTTTTGAATTTCCAACTCTAGATTTTTTGGTTTGTTTTTTCTTATTTTTATCTTTGGAGTCCCCTTTGGCCACTTCTTAATCTTCTCAGCTTCCGAAATTTCTGTAGGCACTTTCTTTTGAATCTGCATCTCATGACTTTTCTCTTTGTTTTCTATTAATTTTTCCTTGAAAATAGCCTTTGGCCACTCTTTAACCTTCTCAGCATCTGAGATTTGTGTAGGTGCCGCCTTTTGAATCTCAAGATTTTTCTCTTTTTTTCCTCTTATTTTCACTTCAGAAATTTGTTTGGCCACTTCCTTTTGGATCTCCAACTCATTAGATTTCTCTTTTTTGTTTGTGATTTTTTCTTTAGGTATTACTTGTGGCCACTTCTTAACTTTCTGACCTGCTTGTTGTCGTGCAGGCTCCCACCATTGTTGAATCATTGTGTGTGAGCCAGGTTTTATTTGCTCTCCTTTAAGTTTTTGTATGCTTTCTGCAAGTTGTTGCCTTTTCATTAGGAAGCTAAGAAATAATTCTTCTCCTGTTTGCTTTTTCCCCAGCTCATGATCTTCTTGTGTTGTTCTTTGATGGCTCTTTAACCATTCTGGAGTCCTCAGGCTGATGTAACCAGAAGGATTTAAAATTTCTGTGGCCGCTTCCTTTTGGATCTCCAACTTATGAGATTTCTCTTTTTTGTTTGTGATTTTTTCTTTAGGTGTTAGTTGTGGCCACTTCTTAACTTTCTGACCTGCTTGTCGTCGTGCAGGCTTCCACCACTGTTGGATCATTGTGTGTGAGCCAGGTTTTATTTGCTCTCCTTTAAGTTTTTGTATGCTTTCTGCAGGTTGTCGCCTTTTCATTAGGAAGCTAAGAAATAATTCTTCTCCTGTTTGCTTTTTCCCCAGCTCATGATCTTCTTGTGTTGTCCTTTGATGGCTCTTTAACCATTCTGGAGTCCTCAGGCTGATGTAACCAGAAGGATCTGAAATTTCTGTGGCCGCTTCCTTTTGGATCTCCAACTCATGAGATTTCTCTTTTTTGTTTGTGATTTTTTCTTTAGGTGTTACTTGTGGCCACTTCTTAACTTTCTGACCTGCTTGTCGTCGTGCAGGCTTCCACCACTGTTGGATCATTGTGTGTGAGCCAGGTTTTATTTGCTCTCCTTTAAGTTTTTGTATGCTTTCTGCAGGTTGTCGCCTTTTCATTAGGAAGCTAAGAAATAATTCTTCTCCTGTTTGCTTTTTCCCCAGCTCATGATCTTCTTGTGTTGTCCTTTGATGGCTCTTTAACCATTCTGGAGTCCTCAGGCTGATGTAACCAGAAGAATCTGAAATTTCTGTGGCCGCTTCCTTTTGGATCTCCAACTCATGAGTTTTCTCTTTGTTTTCTGACATTTTTGAAATTTCTGTAGTTAAATCCTTTTGAACTTCCAACTCCCGAGTCTCTTCATTTTTGGTTGTTTTTGTTTTGGGTTCCACTTGTAATTCATTGGATGATTTGTACAGTTTTTTCAGCATATTTTCGTGGGATCCCATTTCATCCAAATATTCATGAGGATTTGATTGAGTTAATCTACTCCATAATTTTAAAATTGATGACCTAAGAAATTCAATTAAATTACCAATTGTCTTCCTAATACGCACATTGTCATAACTGGGAGAATTGGTATTCGTTCTACAATTAATGTTTGAGGGTGGACATTTAAGTATGAATCCATCCAACCTTTCAATATACAACAATAGAATTCCAACCAGGAAAATTTGGGTTGCAGAGGGGGCAACACATCTCATGATGCCCATCCCCTCTTACTCGCTTTTCCCAAGTGAAGGATGCTTGGAATATTGCAGCAACAATTGAAGAAATTCTATGTGGTTACCAAGCAACCACATGTTTTGCCATGTGGAGGCTGCAGGAGAATGCCATTGCTGTGACATCATTTTACCATGATTCCTGACATCATAGAATTCTGAGAACCATGGCAACAATATAGATAGTGGTGTCTTTTATAGATAATAAGTTGATTTTATGAGATCACTCAGATATTTGTGATTAATGTTTTTGGGTCAGAGTCACAGCAGGGAAGACCATTTATTTCTACTGGAAAATTAGACTTTGGGGCCTAGCTATCATTCTCCAGCTATTAAAACAAATTACTGCACATTACTTATAGCTAGAAAAAAGCAGTTGAGGAAGAAAAGTACTAGGACTTCAACTTATGTACCTCCCTGTAGTGCTTCACAGCACTCATTGTTTACAATGTCAGCATATTGTCCCTAAGTGTCTGGGTCCTCATTTTACCGACTTCAAAAGGATGGAAAGCTGAGGCAACCTTGAGCCCTTCATGACTGAATTCCAACTGTGGGCAGAATGTGTGTGATAGTGCACATAAGATAATCATCCACAGAAGAAAGAGCAGATAAATGATCAACAGAAATTCCTGTGCAACATCCAACTATCTTCCTTCACCCAAAATATATTTATTGTATTTGTGTCACATTGCAAACAATCAAATCCTTGGAGTTTATATGATGAGTACCATCTGTGGGGCAATTTACAATAGTCATGGTAAATCTAAAACATAAAATCAACCTTGAGAATATTAAAATGACAACTCAGGAAGAGCAATAACAACAAAAGTGACTCCAAAGTAATTTAAATGTCTGAGTACAATCTGGAACATCAGCCTGATTTCCAAAGGAAAACTTAAAAAAAAACCAGTTAAACTGAAAAGCACTCCCTTCTGGTTCATATTTATCACACCTGGGGATGATAAAGACTAGGGGATGTTTGAGTGGAAGAGGGAACATGATGATGGTATGTACATTTAAGTGCCATGGCAAACAGAAACCCCCTTTTATCAAATGTCCTAACTAGTAAATGTTTGCTGGTGGCTTTGGGATGATTAAATAACCACGTTCTTATCATTTTGCTATAACTACTGCCGATACACATATCCTCCCCAGAATCTACCTTTGAAGAAAAGGAAGAGCCAGCACAAAAATAATTAAGGACTTAACTTAATGACTTTTAAATTACTTGCCTGCATAATAGATTGTTGCCATTTAAGCATTGGCTGATCTCTATCTATATCCCCTGACAATTCTTACATAGAGAAACTTCTCTCTCACACACAAACACAAGCATACAGACCTAGCAACCCCATATAATTCTTTCTTAGTCCTGACACGAAAAAAAGGACAACAGGGCGGGATTGGGAGCTGGACTGGAGAGAAAGTTGAGGGAAAAACTGGAGAAAGGAAACGAAAAGTAACTGGAAAGGGAGAAAAGCTGTTACAAAAGAGGGGATTTCACCCCAATTGACTTTACCAAGCCTAATCTCAAGGCCATCCATACTTTTCAATAGCAGTATTTGCCAGTATTTGCATCTCATGCTCCTTCTTTTCTGCTTAATAGTTTCCACTATTCTTAGCAGTTCATTCCCTCAATTTGCAGTGATCTCGGTGTAGGGGTGGGGAAAATATTGGGTATTTATTATAGAAAGCTGTTATCTGTTTTATTGAAAATATATGCTGTCTCTGAAAAAAATATACAGGGCCAAGTATATTTCTATTTTCTATTAATGTCATTTATTAGAAGAATATAAAAATAAAAATGTCTTTTCAATCATCATTCATTATAAATAGGCAATTAGTCTTTTCTTGGAAAAGTGCTATCTTCTATTGGTAGCTTGCATTTGGGAGCTTCACCACCCAAATGCTCTAAAAAGAAGGAGAATCAATTTCCAGGCTGGATAATATGCTTAGGAGAGATGAAGATTCCCTTTTAGATCAGCAAGAAGGAAATAGATTATTTGCCAATAATTTGCTATTCTCTGTCCATATTAAAATTGCACAAGATCTCCTTTTCCCCTAGAGCCCTGATGGCGAACCTATGTCATGCATGCCAGAGGTGGCATACAGATCCCTCTCTGTGGGCATGCGAGCTGTCACCCCAGCTCAGCTCTACCATGCATGCAAGTTTGCGCAGTGGCGGATTAAGGCTCACTGGTGCCCGAAGCACTGACAAATCTTGGTGCCTCCTTTGTATATACTGTACAAATGAAGCCATATTCTCAATTTTGTGTTCTGCCTTTGAGCCTGGTGCCCTAAGCATGTGCCTAGTTAATACCCCACTGCGCACGCACCTCACCAGCTCAAATCCCCCAGCAACTAAGACTAACCTGAGCACAACCAAGACCCCACCTGAACAGAACACACCCCCAGCCAATCAGAACACAGCCAACCCCCAACCAATCAGAACACAGCCAAACCCCAACCAATGAGAACACACCCCCAGCCAATCAGAACACAGCCAAGCCCCCACCCAATCAAGTCACACCCCCACTAGCAGTTAAAAGGAAGAAGCAGCTGCAAGCTCACATTACTCTGAGAAGCACAAAGCTGAAGACACAAGCCTGAAAATGATGAATGAGACTTCATCGAAACGTTGCCTAGATACTTCCAACGTAGGAGGCGTGGGAGGGTCAGAAAGTGAGCTGAGTCATTGACTCACTCCACCGGGGATAAAAGTGGGTGTGTGTTCTCCTGAAACTTTGTATGGGACAAAGTTTAACCTTACTTCAGATTTTCTTTGTGGACTGCCTTGTGATTTTCTGTGAGGAAAATTTTATTTACTATCAGTTCGGACTTGGCAGGCAGGACGTGTTGGAATGCCAAGACTATTATCAGTTCCAAAGAATTAACCCTGTGAAGTCCGAGCCAGCTTGCCTGCTTGTGTTTGTGTGAGTTTGTTCTCTTTCATCTTTTGGAAAAGAGGAAAGGCGAGACAGAACATTTTTGTCCCGTACCTGACTTAAACCATCTTTTACCTAAGATGGACCACCAGCAGCAGTTTCAACAACAGCTGCAAGATGAAAATCAAACTCTACAACAGCAAGTGGCTCAATTAACAGCCCAACTTGCTTTGCTGCATGTTCATGCAGCTCCTCCTCCCCCTCCCCGTCGGAAATGCCCGGTGGCTGTGCCAGATAAGTTTTCTGGGCAGCCTGAGATGTTCCCGGCTTTCATGGGATAGTGCCAGTTATTTATGGCTATGAGGCCAGAGAATTTCCCAGATGACCGGGCTCGGGTGGGGTTTGTGATAAGCCTCCTTTCTGGCTCGGCCGCCAGATGGGCCACACCTTTGTTGCTCAAGAACAGCCTGTTATTAACTAATTACCAGGGTTTTTGGCAACACATGCGCCACATGTATGAAGACCCCATACGAATGTAGATGGCAGCCAGGCATCTTAAGGACCTTCGCCAAGGAGGCGCCCAGCAAGAGTTTATTTCTGAATTTCGGCTTTTGTGCCTGAACTCCAACTGGAATGATGCAGCGTTAATCGACACCTTTCAGGATGGCCTGGCAGATGAGCTGCAGGACAAGTTAGTTCGAGTGGAAGTGGCCCCAACTCTCAACGCTCTGGTGGTGCAATGCTTGCGCATTGACGCACATCTCCAACAGCGAAAGAACCGTCACACCTTCCAGGAGCAGCCATCTGCATCTGTACCACAGCGCCCTGTGCTAACAGCGCCCTGGGTCACCCAACGTGTCATGGCAATGGCCGAGGAGCCAATGGATTAGGAGTGGTCAGACCTCACCTGACGGCCCAGGAGCGAACGCGGAGACACCAAGGGGTTTTGTGCTTGTATTGTGGGGGGGCAGGACATTTCGCTATTTCTTGTCCTCTAAAGCAGTGATCCCCAACCTTTTTTATGCCGCGGCCCGGTACCGGCATCAGCTGGGCGCCGCGGCCCGGTTGCCGGCATCAGCTGGGCGCCGCCATCTTTTGATGAAACGTGCTTCCGGTGACCTCACGGAAGTACTTTTTCATCAAAAGATGGCGGCGCCAGCGCTGTGAGCTTTTCCGTATAGAAATGGCTTTCTACCCGGAAAAGCTCACCGGAAGCGCTAATCCGCCATCTTTTTGATGAAAAAGTGCTTCCGTGAGCTTTCTACCCGAAAAGCTCACCGGAAGCACTTTTTCATCAAAAAAGATGGAGGCGCCCAGCAAACCAGCGGCCCGGTAGGACTTGTTCCACGGACCGGTACCGGTCTGCGGACCGGTGGTTGGGGACCCCTGCTCTAAAGCAAAGTGGGGCGCTCAAGCCTGTGCCTGAATCTCGGCGTGATCAGTTGGGAAACAGGGCAGGCCTGACCTGGGAAAAAACCCTAGACTGGGCACATATCAAACACCCACCTGAATTAGTGGAGGTTGACTCTGGGCCCCCTCAGCATCTGATTTTGGACACTCGGGTTTTATTGGCTAACCAGTCGAAAGGGATTCCAGTAAATGCACTGGTGGACTCAGGGGCCATGACTAACTTTATGGACCAGGCCTTTGCGGCCCATTTTGATGTCCTCTTGGTTCTGGTGGAACCTCCGATGAGGGTCAAGACTATTGATGGGCGGGAACTTATTGCAGGACCCATTAAATTCACCACCCAGCCTTTGTGCCTAGTCATTGGAGAACATGAAGAGGTGATCTGCTTTTATGTCACCATGGACCTCCATTTCCCATTAGTCCTCGGCATGCTTGGCTTAGGATTCATGATCCTCAGGTGGTATGGTCGTGGAACGCCATTTCTTTTCCGAGTCTGCAGTGCGTGGACCACTTCCACCCCACCTGTGCTGGTCAGGACATCACCACCTCTGCCATCTCCATACCTCCTGAACTGATGGACTTCATGGATGTGTTCAGTGAGAAGGAGGTGGACCGGTTACCCCCGCATCGGCCCTATGATTGCCCAGTGGACCTTCTGCTCAATGTACCACTGCCAAAGAGATGTTTGTACTCCATGTCCGAGCCCGAGCTGGCCACACTACAGGACTTTTTGGACAAAAACTTGGCCCAAGGGGTCATCCGGCCTTCATCATCCCCTCTCTCAGCCCCAGTCCTCTTTGTCAAGAAGAAGATGGGAGACTTACTTTTGTGCTGTGATTACCGTCGACTAAACGCCATCATGGTGCGGAATAGCTACAACTTGCCGCTCATTCCGGAGTTGTTGGAGAGGTTGAGGGAGGCCACTATCTTCACCAAGCTCGATCTTCGAGGGGCCTACATCCTGGTGCGGATGCGAGAGGGGGATGAATGGAAGATGGCATTTGGCACCCGATACGGCCATTGTTAAAAAATTTTTTATTGATTTTTAAAAACAAACGTAGATAAACAAAACATAAAAACATCAAGCCATCTTCCATATGTATACATACAGTGTGCCAGTTGCTTTACAAATTATTTTGTGCTTCCATTTCATAGTCCTCAATTACAATTACATTACATATAATCTCGTATTTTCAATCAAAAATTAAATACCGTATATACTCGAGTATAAGCCGAGTTTTTCCAGCCCATTTTTCTGGCCAGCTGCTCTCCTCCTTCTCTGCCTGTTTGTTCTGTGTGACCGCTTTTTGCCTTTCCCTTCCCGAGGCGACACGGCACTGGGGCCGCACCGGCGGCAGCAACTCCCGAAAGCCCCAGCCGGACACATGAGCGGAGCCCGGGCGGAACTGCCTGTTGCTGCCGTGGGCGCCGTTGCGGGCGCCCAGCTGCCCAAGTAAAGAACAGGGCCGCGCCGGACCATCGGAGAAGCGGAGCAAAGCCGGACACCAGCAGCCGCCTCCCTTGGCGCAGAAAGCCTCCCCCAACCAGCCGGCTGGTCTCCTCCTCCTCGGTCTCACAGAACAAACAGGCAGAGAAGGAGGAGAGCAGCTGGCCAGCCGGGGGAGGCCTCCCATGCTGCGAAAGAGGCAGCCAACAATCTCCGGTGCCGTCCTGCTCCACGCGCTGGCTGCTTGGACTTGCCGGGCCCGGCACATAGAACAGGGCGGTGCCGGATGTTGGAGAAGCCAAGCGGAGCCGGGGATCATTAGCTGCCTCTTTTGCAGCACAAGAAGCCTCCCCAGGCAGAGAAGGAGGAGAGCAGCTGGCCAGCCGGGGGAGGCCTCCCGTGCTGCGAAAGAGGCAGCCAACGATCTCCGGCGCCGTCCTGCTCCACGCGCTGGCTGCTCGGACTTGCCGGACCCGGCACATAGAACAGGGCGGTGCCGGATGTTGGAGAAGCCGAGCGGAGCCGAAGCCACCTCGGCTCGCGTTGTTTTCTGAGCCCGTGAGCCTAGAGCCAGGGCGCTTTCATTGCACAGCGGAGCTTCTTGTCTCGGGAAAAACCGGGCCGTTGCTGCCCCTGAGGGGAGGGCAATTCTGGGCTGCGCGATTGGGGGACTTCGTGGCTTTGGGTGGGAGCGAGGACGGACAGAGTCTGTGAAGTGGGGCTTGCCTGCCCTTGCTGGCTGCCTCTGCTTCCTTAGGGGTGGGGAAGGGGGCTCATCTGGACCAAGGGTGAGTCTCCCTCAGTTTCCCTGAAGGATCTTCCGTCGCTTTTGCCTTCTCCCTACATCTCCGCTCAGGTGTCCGGCTGGGGCTGTCGGAGTTGCTGCCGCCAGTGCGGCCCGGTCCCGCGTTGCCTTGGGAAGGGTGGGGCAAAACCAGGAGCCGCTGAGCCTGAGCCTCCAGTGCCGCTGCTGCTGTTGCAAAGCGCTGCCGCGGCTCTTCCTTTTGCCTTTCCCTTCCTGAGGCGACGTGGGACTGGGGCGCGCGCCGGCGCGTAGCGACTCCTGACTCAGGGGCCTCCGAGGGAGGGGAAGAGAGTGACTCCTGCCTCCCGCTGTCATCATCATCTTCTTCTTTTGGGTTAGTGAATCAATTAAACCTTTTATGATAGTGAGATCGTTTCCCAAATTAATTATTTTTATTTTTGAAATTTACCAGTAGCTGCTGCATTTCCCACCTCGGCTTATACTCGAGTCAATAAGTTTTCCCAGTTTTTTGTGTAAAATTAGGTGCCTCGGCTTATATTCGGGTCGACTTATACTCGAGTATATACGGTGCCTTAGTATCATTATTAATCAATCATTTGACTATACTTTTATTCATTCATGTTTTACAAAATAATCATAATTTACTTAGTTTATTTTATAACAGTTCATATTATCATCCCAAATCTATCCTAAAATAATTTTGTAGATATAATAAGAAAGAAGTACATCTTTATATATTTATTATTTTCTAAAAGTCTACATATTTCATTACTGTATTTTATCGTCTAACCATTAATAGAAAAGATCCCAAATTTTATAAAATTGTTCTCTAATTTCAAATGTCAATCTACTCATTTCAGCACATTCCAATATTTTCTTAATGATTTCCTCCTGTGATGGTATTTTCTCATTTTTCCAGTTTTTAGCAAATACAATCCTAGCTGCTGTTAATATATTTACAATCAGGTATTTCAAGTCTTTACTATATATTTCAGGTAAAATTCCCAATAAAAATATCTCTGGTTTCAAGTCTATATGTTTCTTTGTCATTTTTTCCAACCACATGTGGATTTTAGTCCAGTACTTTTTAGCATCCGCACAAGTCCACCACATATGGTAATATGAGCCAGGTGTCTGATGACATTTCCAACATTTTTTGGATTTATTCTTGAACATTCTTGCTATTCTTGTTGGGGAAAATGCCACCTGTAAAACATCTTATACAAATTTTCTTTATATGCTGTTGACATTGTCATTTTATAATTTTGAGACCACAATTTTTGCCATTTCTCTAAATCGATCCCATATCCAAAATTCTTCCCCAAGCAATCATAGTTTCTTTAACTTGTTCTTCTTCTAATTTAATTTCTAATAAATATCCATACAGTTTTTAAATCACCTTTTCATCAGTACTTGTCAAAATCTAATCTAAATCAGTCAATTTATCATAGAAACCTTCCATTTTAGAATCTTTAGAATCTTGAATGTATTTGCATATATGAAAACCAATTCATCTTTATACCTTGTTCCTCTAGTTTTTGTATAGATTTAAGTTCACCCTTTTCATTCAATATTTCACCATATCTAACTTTGTTCCTTTTGGTATATTATAGGATAAGAAAATGCTTCAATAGTTGATAACCAGACTGGAATTTTCAAATAACATTGTCTTTTAATCTTCTCCCAGTTTTACCACAGAGACTCCTGTATATAATGTCTTCTAAAATACCCCTGTGTTTTAGTTCCTTTATACCATAGAAAAGCATGCCACCCCAACAACAAATCATGTCCTTCTAATGTCAACAATCTAGTATTTCTTAGTGTTATCCATTCCTTAACCCACATCAGATTTGTAGCTTGATAGTACAACTCCCAGTTAGGCAAACCAAATCCTCCTCTAATTCTAGCATCTTGCAAAAGTTTTAACTTTATTCTCGCTTTCTTACCTTGCCATATATATTTCAACACAATTTTATTTAAATCTTCAAAGTAATCTTTTCCAAGCCTAATTGGAATTGTTTGAAACAAATATAAAATTCTGGGTAATATATTCATCTTGATTGTTGAAATTCTCCCTATTAGTGACAGTTGTAAATTTTCCCATTTCGCCAGATCTAGCGCTATCTGCTGTTTAAGTTTGATATAATTATTCTCTTTTAATGTACTACATCTTGCTGTTAAATATATCCCCAAGTACTTGATCTTATTCGTGACCTGAATTTTCAATATGTCTGCCAGTTCTTCCTTTTGTCTAAATAGCATATTCTTTGTCAAGATCTTTGTCTTATCTTTATTTATTTTCAAACCAGACACCTTTCCATATGTCTCTATCTTTTCTATCAATTTTGATGCTGTTTCTAGAGGGTCTTCTAAGATGAAAACCAGATCATCTGCAAATGCTTGCAGCTTAAATTCTTCCTTTTTTATTTTCATTCCTTTTATATTCATGTTTAATATTTCTGTTTAGCACTTCCAAAGTTAACACAAACAACAAAGGTGATAGTGGGCACCCTTGTCTTGTTCCTTTTCTTATATTGATAGAGTCTGTCAGTTCTCCCTCTATTATTACCTTTGCCGTTTGCTTATAGTATATAGCTTCTATTGCTTGAATAAATTTTCTAGCAAAATCCATCTGTTCCAACAGTAATAACATTAATCGCCATTTCACATTATCAAATGCCTTCTGTGCATCTAGAAATATCAGAGCCATTTGTTTTTCAGGGTGTGCCTCGTAGTATTCCAAGGTGTCCAAGATTCTCATATTGTCTGTAATTTGTCTCTTTGGCAGAAATCCATTTTGATCAGGATGAATAAAATTATTTAAATATTTTTAAATTCTTTTTGCCAATATTGAAGCAAAGATTTTATAATCTGCATTTAGTAGAGAAATATGGCCGATACGGCCATTTTGAGTAAATTGTGATGCAGTTTGGGTTGACCAACGCCCCTGCAGTCTTCCAGCACCTGATAAATGACGTGTTTCGGGATATGTTAGATCGGTTCGTGGTGGTGTACCTGAATGATATTCTGATCTATTCCGGGTCCAGGGACAGCCACCTTCAACATGTTCATCTGGTCTTGCAATGCCTTCGGGACCACCAACTTTATGCGAAGCTGGAGAAATGTCTCTTCTTCCAGACTTCCATAGAGTTCCTTGGGCACATCATCTCTCCCGAAGGCATCGCCCTGGACCTGCGCAAGGTGGAGGCCTTATGTAGTTGGGAACCCCCTTGTGGCGTGAAGGACGTTCAATGCCTATTGGGGTTTGCTAATTATTACCGGACCTTCATCCCAGGTTTTGCCAAGCTGACAGGTCCAATAACTCAGCTCCTTCGAAAGAAGGTCTCATTCCAGTGGGGCCCCCCCCGCAGCAACAGGCTTTTGAGGCCCTCAAGAATGCCTTCATCGCAGAACCCATCCTGAGACACCCTGATCCACATCGTCCTTTTGTGGTGGAGACGGACGTGTCCAATGTGGCTTTTGGGACAGTGCTGTTGCAAGTCCCAGTTGATAGCGCCACTCTTTTTCCCTGCGCTTATTATATCCAGAAACTCACTCCTTCCAAACGCAACTACACCATCTGTGAAAAAGAGTTACTGGCTATCAAGGCTGTGTTTGAGGCTTGGCGACATCATCTCAAGGGGGCCCGACACAAGGTGGAGGTCCGGACAGACCATCGGAATTTAGAACACTTGTCAAGGGTGAGAAAGTTGAACCAGCGGCTGATCCGGTGGTCATTGTTTTTTGCCCGGTTCAACTTTTCTGTGACCTATATCCCCAGTGGTCACAATTGGAGGGCAGATGCCCTGTCCCGCAAACCCAAGTACCTTTGCCCTGAGGACCCCCTTCCTCCATGGACGGTGCTGCCAGCAGAATCCTTGGCCGCAGTCCAGGAACCGGTGGACTTGCGGACTCAGGTGTGAGAGGCGCAGCACCTAGATGCTTGGTCGCAGCAGAGGATGGGGGAGATTGGACCCAAATCCCCATGGACTTTGGAGGAGGGTTTACTCAAGCATCAGGGCCAGTTGTATGTACCCACGGGGCCGCTTTGAGCCCTTATTATGACTCAGTGTCACGACAACCCTGCAGCCGGCCATTTTGGGTCTTTTTAAGACCCTCCATCTTGTGACGCAGACTTTTTGGTGGCCTCAAGTACGGCATGATGTCCATGCCTATGTCACGTCCTGTGTACCGTGCAGGCAAGCGAAAACCGCGATGGGTACACCTCCTGGTCTCCAACCTCTGCCAACTCCAGAAAGACCAAGGGGAGCAATTTCCATGGACTTCTTGACTAATTTACCGCCATCCTCTGGATTTACAACTGTGCTGGTGGTGGTCGACATGTTGACAAAAATGGCCCACTTCATTCCATGTCGTAAATTGCCAATGGCCCGTACTACTGCCCGTTTGTTCTTGCAGCATGTTTTTCATCTCCATGGTCTGCCAGACAGGGTAGTTTCTGACCGCGGTGTACAATTTACAGCCCAATTTTGGAAAAGCCTGATGACCGTGTTACAGGTGCAGGTGTGCTTGTCGTCGGCACACCATCCAGAGACTGATGGGGGGACGGAGAAGGTCATTGGCATTCTCGAGCAATACTTGTGTTGTTTTCTAAACCAATGGCAGAACTGGGCTGATTATCTCCCTCTGGTGGAGTTTGCATTCAACAACTCCCAGCACACCTCCACCCAAAATGACACCATTTTATGCTAATGTGGGGTACCATCTGTGGTTCTTCCCTGTGATACTATTAGATTCCCCTGTTACCGAGACCCGGGAATTCCCTTCGGAACTTCACTCAGTTCAGCAGTTAGTTCGGCAGCAACTGATACAGGCCAAGGAAGATTACAAGCGATTCGCAGATCGCTCTCGACAGAAAATGCCTCCGCTGGCTGTAGGAGACCGTGTGTAGTCATCCACAAAACATCTTCAGGTTGACTGCCTGATAAAGAAGCTGGACCATCGGTTCATCGGCCCATTTCCCATCAAGGCGGTCATCAAACCCATAGCCTATCAACTGACTCTACCGCGCTCCATGCGAATTCATCCAGCCTTCCACTGTTCCCTTTTGGTCCCTGACACCCCTTTGTGTTATCTCTGATGTCCCACAGCTGTTGATCCACCACCTGCGTCTGGTGAAGATGGCGCAGTAGAAGGCAAGGTGGCCAGCATTAGGGATTCCCGCTGGCTGAAAGGGCGGTTCCAGTATTTGATCGAGAGGCAGGGGGATGGGCCGGAGGCCCTCTCCTAGGTGGATGCTTGTATCTTTCTCCTTTGTATATGAAAGTCCCGATAAAGTCAAGTCCCGATAAAAGAAACTCTTGAAATCATCAAAAATAAATACCAACCAGCTAAACACCTCATGGAACTAACAGAACACTGCTTAACCAACACATATTTCATATACAAAGGACAAAGATACAAACAAATTGAAGGAGCCCCTATGGGATCACCACTGTCACCTGTCATTGCAAACCTGTTCATGGAAGAATTCGAATCCAGAGCCCTGGCCAATGCCATCCACAAACCCAAACTATGGTTAAAATACATCGATGACACATTCGTGATTTGGCCCCATGGACAAGAAAACCTAAACAATTTCCTAACACACCTAAACAGCACAAACCCCAAAATCAAGTTCACCATGGAAACAGAAACAAACAAACAACTACCATTCCTAGATGTACTAATCTACAAAAAAACAGATGGCACACTAGGACACACCGTATACCAGAAGAAAACACACACTAACCGCTACTTCAACGCCCAATCCCACCACCACCCAGCACAGATAAACTCCGTGGCTAAAACACTAATTACTAGAACCAAATGCCTGGCAGACAAGACACACATTAAGACTGAACTATGCACCCTGACTAAAGTACTGACAGCCAATGGCTTCCACAAAAGCAAAATCACCAACTTGATCCACAAAAACACACAGAGACATAATAGAGACCCAGAAGATGAACAGACCTATGGAACAGCTGTCCTGCCCTACATAAGAGGTACTACAGACAAAATTAGTAAGATACTACATAGACATCACATCAAGACTGCCTTCAAAACAGACAGAAAAATAGCAGCCATCCTGGAACTTCCGGTTTGTCGGCTTCATGAGCGGCAGGATTTTGCGAGCTGCGCGATCCCTGCCGCGCTGCCGTTTTTGGGGCTCCGACCCACACGGGTAGCGGGAGCTAGGCTGCACTGCAGGGGCAGCTGAAGGTTGGGGGATCCGGAGAAGGGACTGGGGTGTTGCAGACCCTCCCTGGCCGGCAGAACCCCTTTTCCCAGGACGGTGCAGCGGCGGTCCGCAATGGCCGCCACAAAGAAGCTGGCAGCCGGGTAAGAATGCGCAGGAGGAAGTGGAGAAAGTGATTGAGAGGAGAAAGTTTTTCTTGGCTCCTAGGACTCTAAGACATATTTAATAAAATTCCTGAAAAGTATGACTTTCTGAATAATACCTGCCAGAAGAGGAAAAAAGCGGCTGTTTGAAGGTGCTGAAAGGATAGCTTTCCCTCTTTTCCTACGGAATAAATAACTGGATATTAAGAAACCTATTTTTTTAGGTGGAAATTGGTTTTAAGCGATGAGTGGGAAGAGAGAGGATTAAAAGAAAAATATTTGTATGCTAAGACTTTGTTGGAGCAGATGCCTTAAGGATTTGAAGACTAGAATATATTGTAATAAGATTTTAAACAGATTTGGACTTTCTTTCTCTTTGATTGATATTACCCCAGAAGGAGAAAGTGAGATCTCTGCCTTGGTTTGGACTGATTGATAACTTTGGGACTGTTTTATCTTTTTATTTTCTTTTGAATATTCTGGTTGTTGTAAGAAGAAAGAAGGAGAAAAGAAAAGAAAAGATTTATAATGGCTCTTTCTGTTGAGGAACTAAGAAAAGAATATGAACAAGCAAAAAAAAATGGTAAAGATGGTGTGGAAGAAGCTTTCCTTTTCTTAGAAATGGCGCTTACTAATTATCAACAAACATTACAACAGATGAAGACAGCAGAGGAACAAGAAAGAAAGGAAGGAGCCATCTTTAATGAATCTCAGAATTTGATCCAGAAAGAAGGAAGAGAGAAAGAAAAGAAAAGAAGAGAAAAGAAGAAAACTAAAGGACTTAAGGACTTAAGATCTAAAAAAACATTTAAGAAAGGGAAAAATAAAGTGCAAAAACCAATATGATGATAGTAAACAAAGGGGAAAGGAATAACGACAGAGAAGGGAAGCCGGTAAGGCAGAGGCTAGAAGAAGGGGGGGTAGAAAGATTTGTTGGGAGAAGAAAGAAAGGGAAAAGGTGGAGAAAAGCTACAATGTTTTGAAATTAAATGGAAAAAAAGGAATTTTTATGGATAATGGATAAAGTATAACTTTTTTTTTTTAAAAAAAGATTTTGCAAGGTACATAAGATGAGATGGTAGTATTGCAAGGGTTTAAGAGTTGATAAGAGATTAAAATGTTAAAATGTTTAAAAATGATTGGCTTTAAAACTTAATAATAGGAGAGGTTTAGAATATTGTTTTAATTAAAGAGTTTAATAAAATTATGGTATTGATGTTATTATAAAATTTTTATTATAGTATTTTTTTTTTAATATTTGGATTTATTGTCTAATTATGCACTTAATTGTGTTGGATGTATTAGTCAGATAGAATGTACCAAGCAAAATCTGATTGGGTATTAGATATTATTTTAAAGATTAATTTGATTAACTTAGGGGGGAGATAGAAAGGCATCATACTCTGATTAATGATTTCAGGAGAAACTGATTTGTTTTTTTTTTTCATAAGGAATGAGACAAAAGGATGATAAAAAATGGACAAAAGATACAAATATAATGATTCAAACTAAGATGATTAATTAAGGTAGAATTAAGAAGTGTGAAATATGTGGAGAAGTTAATATAGAAGGCTTAGAATGGTAAATAAAATAAGTAATGATATGTAAGATGAGCATGAATATAATTGAAGTCCATGAAGAGAGAGACACCTGGGTCCAAGTTACTTTCCAAAAAGATCTTTTTTATGTTTTGTGTGTTGTGTGTATATGTCTTTTTTTGGGGGAGAATTGGTAAAAACTTGTAGAAATATAGAATGAGAATAATGGTAACTAAGTCAGAAAGAAACAGATGAAATAATAATAATGATATTGAATAAGAGTAAAGAGAAGTAAAGAGAAATTGAATAAGAGGTTTTGGTATATTATATGGAAATGGTTTAAAAATAGAATCATAATTTATCTGACTTGTTAAATTTACAATGGAAAAAGGTTTAAACATGTAATGAATAATGATAATTTGTGTTTTAAAAATTAATAAAACTTGTTTAAAAAAAAAAAAAAATAGCAGCCATCCTTAGAAACCCCAAAGATAAAATTGACCTGGAAAACCAAGGCATATATGAAGTCCCCTGTGCATCATGCCCGGCCACATACATTGGACAGACCAATAGAAGAATAAGTACCCGCCTGGATGAACACAAAAATGCAGTCAAAAAGCTGGAACACACTTCCTCACTAGTCCAACACATGGAAGCCACTGGTCATAGCATCAACTTCAATGGCACCAAAACCCTAGCCACTATAGAAAACCCCAGCCACAGAATCATCAGAGAAGCCATAGAGATTGAAAAAAGACCAGAAAGCATGAATAGAAGAGATTATTCCACCAGACTGTCAATCATTTGGAAGCCTGCACTCACAAACAAAAATCTCCACACCACTAGCCAGGCAAACACCTGGGCACAAACAGATCCCCCCTGATACCTCCAGCTCAAACACACCCCAACCAGGCACCCAGATGAAACCTAGCTTCCTAACTAATGATAGTCCATTTACCCGGAGCCAAGCTGCACTAAAGGCCTCCAATAAAGTAACACAATGTTGCCAGCCAATCAAGATACAAAAAGAGCCAAAATACAGACAGAAGATATTAGAATATTAGAAACACCAATCAAGCAGAACACAGCAAACTCCAAGACCAATAAACACAGACCAAGACTCCCAACCAATCAGGATGAAGAAAAAACCATTCTGGCACAGCAATAGGCTGCCCCAAATTTAAAACTGAAACAACTGTGGGGTCCTGACTCACAGAAGAACACAATTCAGAAGCCTGATGATGGCAGATGAGATTCTGCCGAAACGTCGCTAAGCAACTTTAAAAGCACAACTACTATGACGTGGGAAAATACCCGAACAAAGCTGAATGCCATATATATATATATATATATATATATATATATATATATATATATATATATATATATATATGTATGTATGTATGTATGTATGTATGTATGTATGTATGTATGTATGTATGTTATGGCTCCCTTCAGAGTTCAAACAACACAAAACCAAAAAGCAGCTGCTCCAAAACTTAAATCCAACAGAAAGGAGTCTTACAAGATTATATTCCACACGCCCTGTTTATCAAAACAGTCCTGGCACAAATTCTCAAAGCTCCGAGCCTCTGCTGCCAAACCTCTTCACGAAATCAGTCACTTTGTTCCTGACAATCTTCCCCACACAGCTGTGTCCTTTTATACACTTTGAGGCAACGTGCTAACTACTGACTCGCCCTCCCTTCTAACTGAGTTTGCCTCCGTAAACCACCTAGATGGGCGTGTCAATCTCCCTAAATCAACGTCTGGCTTGATGCCTCCTCACAGCTTGACGTTTCAGCCTCCTTCTGGTTCTGGCATCAAGCCACGATCTTTCAGCTTCCTCGCTCGACTCTTCTGACTCATTTTGTGGATCAATTGCTGGCATGAATGAGGTCAAGGGTTCAGGCGAAGAATGTCTGTGTGATAACCTCTCATCCCCTGGCTCACATCTGTGTCTTCTAACAATTCAGACTCCAAATTCTCAGCAGGCTCCAGCCTTTCATCCTCAGAGTCATCAGAATCAAAACTCACAGCAGGATCGATCCTTTCAGTCACAACATATGTGTGTGTGTGTGTGTGTGTGTGTGTATTTCTTTCTTTTTTTTTTAATCAAGTTTTATTAATTTTTAAAACACACAAATTATCATTATTTATTACATGTTTAAACCTTTTTTCATTGTAAATTTAACAAGTCAGATAAATTATGATTCTGTTTTAAACCATTTCCATATAACATACCAAAACCTCTTATTCAATTTCTCTTTACTTCTCTTTACTCTTATTCAATATCATTATTATTATTTCATCTATTTCTTTCTGACTTAGTTACCATCATTCTCATTCTATATTTCTGTAAGTTTTTACTAATTCTCCCCCAAAAAACATATACACACAACACACAAAACATAAAAAAATCTTTTGGAAAGTAACTTGGACCCAGGTGTCTCTCTCTTCATGGACTTCAATTATATTCATGCTCATCTTACATATCATTACTTATTTTATTTACCATTCTAAATCTTCTATATTAACTTCTCCACATATTTCACCCTTCTTAATTCTATCTTAATTAATCATCTTAGTTTGAATCATTATATTTATATCTTTTGTCCATTTTTATCATCCCTTTATCTCATTCCTTATAAAAAAGGAAGAAAATAAGTTTCTCCTGAAATCATTAATCAGAGTATGATGCCTTTCTATCCCCCCCCTAAGTTAGTCAAATTAATCTTTAAAATAATATCCAATACCCAATCCGATTTTGCTTGGTACATTCTATCTAACTAATACATCCAAAATAAATAAGTACATAATTAGACAATAAATCCAAATATTAAAAAGATACTATAATAAAAATTTTATAATAACATCAATACCATAATCTTATTAAACTCTTTAATTAAAACAGTATTCTAAACCTCCCTATTATTAAATTTTAAAGACAATCATTTTTAAACATTTTAACATTTTAATCTCTTATCAACTCTTAAACCATTACAATACTACCATCTCATCTTATGTACCTTGCAAAATCTTTTTTTTTAAAAAAATTATACTTTATCCATTATCCATAAAAATTTCTTTTTTCCATTTAATTTCAAAACATTATAGCTTTTCTCCACCTTTTCCCTTTCTTTCTTCTCCCAACAAACCTTTCTACCCCCCTTCTTCTAACCTCTGCCTTACCAGCTTCCCCTTCTCTGTCGTATTCTTTTCCCTTTTGTTTACTATCATCATATTGGTTTTGCACCTTATTTTTCCCTTTCTTAAATGTTTTTTAAATCTTAAGTCCTTTAGTTTTCTTCTTTTTCTCTTCCTTCTTTCTTGATCAAATTCTGAGATTCATTAAAGATGGCTCCTTCCTTTCTTTCTTGTTCCTCTGCTGTCTTCATCTGCTGTAATGTTTGTTGATAGTTAATAAACGCCATTTCTAGAAAAAGGAAAGCTTCTTCCACACCATCTTTACCATTTTTTTTTTGCTTGTTCATATTCTTTTCTTAGTTCCTCAACAGAAAGAGCCATTATAAATCTTTTCTTTTCTTTTCCCTTTCTTTCTTCTTACAACAACCAGAATATTCAAAAGAAAATAAAAAAAATAAAACAGTCCCAAAGTTATCAGTCAGTCCAAAACAAGGCAGAGTTCTCACTTTCTCCTTCTGGGGTAATATCAATCAAAGAGAAAGAAAGTCCAAATCTGTTTAAAATCTTATTGCAATATCTTCTAGTCTTCAAATCCTTAAGGCATCTGCTCCAACAAAGTCTTAGCATACAAATATTTTCTTTTAATCCTCTCTCTTCCCACTCATCGCTTAAAACCAATTTTCACCTAAAAAAATAGGTTTCTTAATATCCAGTTATTTATTCCCAGAGGGAAAAGAGGGAAAGCTATCCTTTCAGCACCATCCAACAGCCGCTTTTTTCCTCTTCTGGCAGGTATTATTCAGAAAGTCATACTTTTCAGGAATTTTATTAAATATGTCTTAGAGTCCTAGGAGCCAATAAAAACTTTCTCCTCTCAAGCACTTTCTCCACTTCCTCCTGCGCATTCTTACCCGGCTGCCAGCTTCTTTGTGGCGGCTATTACGGACCGCCGCTGCACCGTCCTGGGAAAAGGGGTTCTGCCGGGCCGGGAGGGGGTCTGCAATACCCCAACCCCTTCTCCGGATCCCCTACCTTCAGCTGCCCCTGCAGGGCAGCCTAGCTCCGCACTGCCGTGTGGGTCGGAGCCCCAGAAGCGGCTAGCGCGGCAGGGATCGCGCAGCTTCAGAAATCCTGCCGCTGCGCGAAACCTAAACCGGCAAGTCCTGTGTGTGTGTATTTCTGAGGTTCTCATGGGTATTTGTATGTGGATCTTTGGTTATTCGGGTTTTCTCTCGCGTAAAATTAGAAGTATCTAGGCAACATTTCGATGAAGTCTCATTCATCATCTTCAGGCTTGTGTCTTCAGCTCTGTGCTTCTCAGAGTGATGTGAGCTTGCAGCTGCTTCTTCCTTTAACTGCTAGTGGGGGTGTGACTTGATTGGGTGGGGGCTTGGCTGTGTTCTGATTGGGTGGGGGTGTGTTCTTCATTGGTTGGGGGCCTGGCTGTGCTCTGATTGGCTGGGGGTTGCTGTACTCTGATTGGCTGGAGGTGTGTTCTGTTCAGGTGGGGTCTTGGTTGTGCTCAGGTTGGTCTTAGTTGCTGGGGATTTGAGCTGGTGAGCTGTGATCCTGCTGTTTGGCTCCGCGTTCGTGTCAAGTGCCGCATCTTCATGGTGGGCATCAGTTCGCTTCATGTATGGGTCGGAGGGGTTTAAGCAGGTAGTGATGCAGGTGAGTGCGGCTTCTGGTCTGTGGTCGTGTCTCATCTTCTGTGTGGGTGTGAGTCTGCTTTTTACTAGTGTGGTGGTGGCATCTTGTGTGGCCCTCTTGGGTGTGGGTCTGGTGTCATTCTTCATGTTAGGTACTCGTCTGTTCATGAGGGCGGGTTTCCAAATGGTTGGTAGGCAGGAGGTGTCATCTCTTTTATTCATGCTGTGTGGGTGTTTTCTATCTCTATGGCTTCTCTGATTATTCTGTTGTTGAAGTGTTCAGTTTTGGCGATAGTTCTGGTATTTTTAAAGTCAATCTCATGTCCTGTGGCTTTGAGGTGTTGGACCAGGGAAGAGGTCGGTTCTTCTTTTTGATTGAGTTCTTATGTTCTTCAATGCGTGCACTTATTCTTCTGTTATTTTGTCCGATGTATGTGGTGGGACAGGCGGTGCAAGGGATTTCGTATACTCCTTGGTTTTCTAACTCGATTTTGTCTTTAGGGTTTCTTAGGATGGTGGATATTTTTCTGTTTGTGCAGAATGCTGTTTTAATGTTGTGTTTTTGGAGGATCTTGCTGATTTTGTCTGTAGTGCCTTTTATATATGGGAGGAGGGCTTTGCCGTTCTCTTGTTCTCTGTCTTGGATTTTGGTTGGGTTTCTTTTTGGATTAGGTGGGTAATCTTCTTTCTTTGGAATCCATTGGCTGTTAGTACATTAGTGAGAGTGTGTAGTTCGGTTTTTAGGTGTTGTTCGTCGGCTAAGCATTTTGTTCTGGAGATGAGTGTCTCAGCTACGGAATTGATCTGTGCTGGGTGGTGGTGTGAGAGTGCGTGTAGATAGCAGTTTGTATGTGTTTTCTTCTGGTAGATGGTGTGTCCTAGGGAGCCATTGGATTTTTTGTATACTAAGACATCTAGGAAGGGAAGTTGATTGTTAGCTTCTGTTTCCATGGTGAATTGTATTTTGGGGTGTAGGCTGTTGAGGTGTGTGAGGAAGTTGTTCAGTTTTTTCTTTCCCGTGTGGCCAGATTATGAAGGTGTCATCTACGTATCTGAGCCAGAGTTTGGGTTTGTGATCATATTTTTCTAGAGCTTGTGTTTCAAAGTGTTCCATGTAGAGGTTTGCGATGACAGGTGAGAGGGGTGATCCCATGGGTGCTCCTTCTATTTGTTTGTATTTTTGTCCATTGTAGGTGAAGTATGTATTGGATAGGCAGTGGTTGGTCAGATCTAGGATGTGCTTGGGTGGGTTGTATTTGTTTTGGATGCCTGTCAAGGCTTCTTTTATAGGCACTTGGGTGAAGAGGATATGACATCGAAGCTCACTAGTAGGTCACTGGGTTGTAAGTTTTGTTTCTTTATGATCTCGATGAACTGGAATGAGTTTCTTACGTGTGAGTTGATGGATTCTGCATAGGGCTGTAGTTGTTTGGTGAGAAATTTGGCTAGGTTTTTGTAGAGGTGAGCCTATGGAGCTGACTATTGGTCTAAGTGGGGTTCCTTCTTTGTGTATCTTGGGAGACCATAAAGCTTAGGGCATCTGGATGATTTCTCTCTGGGTATGATTCTTTGCTGGATTTCTTCACTGATGGGGGAGGGTTTTATTTTGGATCTGGTGGTTATTTCTAGGTAGGTGGTGGGGTCTGTGTTTAGGGGGTTTGTATGTGGGGTCTTGGAGTAGGTTGGTTAACTTGGTTTGGTAGTCAGATGTGTTCATAACCACTGTCGCGTTGCCCTTGTCTGCTGGTAGGATTATTATGCTGGTGTCTTCTTTCAGGTTAAGTAGTGCAGTTTGTTCTTCTTTGGATAAGTTGCTTTTGGGTGGTTTGCAAGTGCAGAGGATGTTGGTGATTTCGAGTCTGATTCTATTAGCATCATCATTTTGGTCAGGCTGGTTTCAACTCCGCATATGATGGTTTCTGTGGGGATGTGTTTGGGAGCGACAGCAAAGTTGAATCCTTTCGAAAGGACATTGGTTTCAGCTTCGTTCTTCTTGTCTGAGATGTTGTGCACTGTTTGTTTCATGTGTGGCTGTGAGGGGGAGGAGTTTGTTTCTGGCATTAAAACCCAAATAACCAAAGATCCATACTACATACATATGTACGGAGAACGTATGTGCCTTCAGCTTATGTATGTATGGCATTATTTTCCCACGTCATTGTAGTTGTGCTTTTAAAGTTGTAGCAACGTTTCAGCAGAATCTCATCTGCCATCATCAGGCTTCTGTATAGTGTCCATCTGTGAGTCAGACTTTACAGTGGTTTCAGATTTAAATTTGGGGCAGCCTATTGCTGTGCCAGAATGGTTTTTTTTTCTTCATCCTGATTGGTTGGGAGTCTTGGTCTGTGTTTATTGGTCTCGGAGTTTGCTGTGTTCTGCTTGATTGGTGTTTCTAATATCTTCTGTCTGTTTTTTGGCTCTTTTTGTATCTGGATTGGCTGGCAACATTGTGTTACTTCATTGGAGGCCTTTAATGCAGCTTGGCTCCAGGTAAATCGACGGCTATCATTAGTTAGGAAGCTAGGTTTCATCTGGGTGCCTGGTTGGGGTGTGTTTGAGCTGGAGGTATCAGGGGGATCTGTTTGTGCCCAGGTGTTTGCCTGGCTTGTGGTGTGGAGATTTTTTGTTTGTGAGTGCAGGCTTCCAAATGATTGACAGTCTGGTGGAATAATCTCTTCTATTCATGCTTTCTGGTCTTTTTTCAATCTCCATGGCTTCTCTGATGATTCTGTGGCTAGGGTTTTCTATAGTGGCTAGGGTTTTGGTGCCATTGAAGTTGATGCTATGACCTGTGGCTTCCATGTGTTGGACTAGTGAGGAAGTGTGTTCCAGCTTTTTGACTGCATTTTGTGTTCATCCAGGCGGGTACTTATTCTTCTATTGGTCTGTCCAATGTATGTGGCTGGGCATGATGCACAGGGGACTTCAGTATATGCCTTGGTTTTCCAGGTCAATTTTATCTTTGGGGTTTCTAAGGATGGCTGCTATTTTTCTGTCTGTTTTGAAGGCAGTCTTGATGTGATGTCTGTGTAGTATCTTACTAATTTTGTCTGTAGTACCTCTTATGTAGGGCAGGACAGCTGTTCCATAGGTCTGTTCATCTTCTGGGTCTCTATTATGTCTCAGTGTGTTTTTGTGGATCAAGCTGGTGATTTTGCTTTTGTGGAAACCGTTGGCTGTCAGTACTTTAGTCAGGGTGCATAGTTCAGTCTTAATGTGTGTCTTGTCTGCCAGGCGTTTGGTTCTGGTAATTAGTGTTTTAGCCTACGGAGTTTATCTGTGCTGGGTGGTGGTGGGATTGGGCGTTGAGGTAGCGGTTAGTGTGTGTTTTCTTCTGGTATACGGTGTGTCCTAGTGTGCCATCTGTTTTTGTAGATTAGTACATCTAGGAATGGTAGTTGTTTGTTTGTTTCTGTTTCCATGGTGAACTTGATTTTGGGGTGTGTGCTGTTTAGGTGTGTTAGGAAATTGTTTAGGTTTTCTTTTCCATGGGGCCAAATCACAAATGTGTCATCGATGTATCTTAACCATAGTTTGGGTTTGTGGATGGCATTGGCCAGGGCTCTGGATTCGAATTCTTCCATGAACAGGTTTGCAATGACGGGTGACAGTGGTGATCCCATAGGGGCTCCTTCAATTTGTTTGTATCTTTGTCCTTTGTATATGAAATATGTGTTGGTTAAGCAGTGTTCTGTTAGTTCCATGAGGTGTTTAGCTGGTTGGTATTTATTTTTGATGATTTCAAGGGTCTCTTTTATCGGGACTTGAGTGAATAGTGACCCCATGTCGAAACTTACAAGCAGATCTTCTTGCTCCACATGTAGATCTTTGATCATTTCCAAGAAGTGGTATGAGTTTTGTACATGTGAAGCTGCTGTTTCAGCATGGGGCTGTAGCTGTTTTTCTAAGTGTTTAGCTAGGTTTTGTAGTGGTGCTCCTCTGGAGCTGACTATGGATCTGAGACGTATGCCTTCTTTGTGTATTTTTGGGAGGCCATATAGTTTGGGGCATCTGGAAGATTTTTCTCTTGGGATGATCGTCTGTTTGATCTCTTTGCTCATGTGGCTGGTTATAATTTTCTTCTTGATTAATTTTTCCAGATATGTGGTTGGGTCTGTGTTTATGGGTTTGTATGTGGGGTCTTGGAGTAAGTCTGTCAATTTTGTTTCATAGTCTTTTCTGTCCATTACTACTGTGGCATTCCCTTTGTCTGCTGGGAGTATGATTATGCTGTTATCTCTTTTCAGGGTTTGTAGCGCTTTAATTTCTTCTTTCTGCAAGTTGCTTTTGGGTGGTTTGCTTGTGCATAGGATGTTGGTAACTTAGTGTCTTATTTTATCAGCTTCATCTGTATTTAATTTGGTTAGGCTGGATTCTACTGCACATATGATGGATTCTGTGGGGATTTTTTTGGGTGCTATAGCATAATTGAATCCTTTGGTTAGGACCCTTTGAGCATCGTGTTACAACCTTTTGTTTACAGAGTAATAGCAATCTACTATTACAAAGAGCAACAAATTCCTCTCAGTCAACAACAGCATTAACCTTTTCCTTGCAGACTCTTAATACTACCTCATTACTTTAATCAAACACTGATTAACTCATTACCTCAAAACTTACAACTTTTCTACCTCATCACCTATATCAACGTTAGATAATCAATTTCCATATAAAATATTTTATTAATGGTTCAATTGATTTATTGTCCTAATTGATTAGTGTGACTAGAGTGTTTAGTGCAAATAGTGTGATTACTGACTAGTTGAAAAGATCAAGATTCATGTAATTTAATTGAATAGTAAAATCAATGATTTAGTGAATTTAAATGAACAGTGTGATTAATGATTAGTGTAATTAATTGATTAGTGTTAAGAGTAATTAATTGATTAGGCTGATTGTTGCCCAGGAATATTATCTGACTAGAGAGATTACTGCAATTGAGTGGTTGGTGTGATATTAGCTATATAGATTACCTAAAACTGTTTCTTTAATTAATTCAATCAACGTACTATCTTACCATGTAAAAAAAAAAAAATCCAATGCCAAACCACAACCTAAAGAGAAGCTAATCCCCACCAATGAACTACAAGACTCCTGCACATGCCTTAAATGCTACAAAAATCTAAAGGATAATGAAAACTCCATCAAATGTTCTCTGTGTAAGAAATACACTCATCATGACTGCTTGGGATTAACCAAGCAATTTATTCAATACCTGGAATCATCCAATGAGTTTCCATATTACTGCAAATCATGCAAACCCAAACTGGATCTGTTGGAAAGAATTGATACCATTGAAACCATAGTAGCATCCCTGGACGCCGTAAAAGAAAGAATATCCAACCTTGAAAAAAAAAAAAAACGCAAAAACCTGAACTTCCAATAGCTACAAACCACATCTCTACCCAACAACCACAACCCAATCCAAAACCCAATCCACAAAAAAACACAACCCAGACAAATATTGATATCCCAATCCTCATCAGAGAAGCTGTTGAGCGTGAATGGAAACGTCCAAACGCCATCTTATTTGGTCTAGAGGTCACCAATAACAATGATGACATCACAACTGTCCGAAACATCATCAGGGATTATCAAGCATCAACCATCTCCGCTGATGAAATACTTGACATTTCACGCATTGGCCGAGAGCTCAAAAACAGAGACGGCTCTGTGGCCCCACGCCTGTGCAGAGTCATTTGCAAAAATGAATCAAGCAAACATAAATTCATTTATACTATAAACTCACTCGCAAAACCAACACCAACCATAAGAACCTCCGTTGTCGCCCTGACCTAACCATACAGCAACGTGCCCGCTCCCGTGTACTCCGCATTGAACTCAAAAACCGTCTAGACAATGGAGAGAAGGACCTGTACATTGACTACCATGCTGACTGTATCAAAAGTAAGCCACGCAACCCACTACTCAGCTTTTACCCTCAACCACAACCCTACCTCAACCGATCCACCATCACCCAAGACTAGGCACGCACGCCCCCAACTACCTCAATTCCAACTACTGCCAGCCTTAAATGCAAACTACTCAATGCAAGAAGCCTCGTGAATAAAATACCTGAATTTCTCATCCTACTAAATATGGCTAACTTCGACATTATATTTGTCTGTGAAACATGGCTCAATGCATCTCCCCGACTCCATTACCACAGTAAGAGACTATCATGTTTACCGATCAGATCGTGAAAATCGTCGAGGAGGTGGTGTTGCTATCTTCTATAAAAAATCCTTACATCTAAAAATATCCAAGTTACCCAGGAGCTTGCTCTTCCTGAGACCATCATCTGTGAACTATCCTTAAATATCACAATTCGATTCTTACTATGTTACAGAGCACCTGATTATGACATCGAACATGTAAACAAGCTAAATACATTACTAACATGGGCTGCATCCTGCCCATACCCTTTATCTTTCTTGGTGATTTCAATCTACCTCATATTGACTGGACCCTAAATGATTGTACAACTGAAATCATACACACAACCTTCTACAATGCTATTACAAATCTGGGACTGGAACAACTAGTAACCAACAACACTAGACTAAACAACTGCCTCGATCTCATCTTCTGCAATAGTTTGAATTTAATCTACAGAATACAAACTAAAGAACCCTTTTCCAGCAGTGACCACAATATGATTGACTTTTGTCTCAACATACGCCCACACAAAAATCACCACAATGATGTAATCCCCAATTGTAACTTCAAAAAGGCAACTATGATCTTATAGACAACGATCTCTCATCCCTTGATTGGCAATCTCTATTCACTGGATGCAATACTGTTGAAGACCATTACAACATATTTCTACTTGAAGTCAAAAGAGTCATCAAACTATATGTACCAACAACCCCAAAACAAAACAAAAAGCAGATTACCCACAACAATAAGGAAACTTCAATCCAAAAAGAGATAACTCTGGCGGAAAAACAAATCTGTTCACGCTTGCCAAATTCAAAAGCCGATACAAAAATTTATGCCACCAGATAAAGACCGAATGCACCAATTATCACATTAAACAAGAGGAAAACCTTCTAAACACCAATTCCACCCGTGCTTTTTACAATTTTGTAAACAATAAACTAAAAGACTCAAGGTCCATCCCACCCCTGATAGGACCTGATGCTAAAAACTGCAACGATGACACCATTAAAGCCAACATCTTTAACACATTCTTCGGCTCAGTATTTGTAAACAGCAATGGATCATGCCCAGTATTTCCTAGCCGTACCACAGATAACCGCAATGATCTAATACATATCGACTTTACAGAAGACAATGTTGAAAAAGCACTACGCAATCTAAAACCATCTCTATCCATTGGACCGGATGGAATATATGCCTACTTCTTAAAAAAGCTATCCACTGCCATAGCCAAACCTCTAAGCATAATCTTTGAAAAATCTTTCAGGACCAGCTCCTTGTCTAACCTATGGTCACAAGCCATAGTCATCCCCATCTTCAAAAAGGGAGACCCGAGCCAAGTTGAAAATTAGACCAATCTCCTTATGTTGCGTCACCTGTAAAGTCATGGAATCAATTATTAACCAATCCATCACCCTCCACTTAGAGACAAACAACCTACTCTCCAATAAACAATTTGGTTTCAGGAAAAAACTATCCTGCAATCTGCAATTTTTACACTGCAAAAACATATGGACGACACAACTCGAACAAGGCAAAGCAATAGACGCAATCTACATAGACTTCTGTAAAGCCTTTGATTCAGTGGTACACGACAAACTACTCCTAAAAATAAAATCCTATGGTATCTCTGGACAACTGCTTAACTGGATAGAAGCATTCCTGGCAAACAGACAACAAATGGTCAAAATCGGGAGCGTCCTATCAAATTCTGTACCTGTCAATAGTGGTGTGCCCCAAGGCAGTGTTCTAGGACCAACTCTCTTCATACTCTACATAAATGACCTCTGTGATCATATTAAGAGCAATTGCGTTCTTTTCGCTGATGATGTAAAGCTGTTCAATACCACAGACAATACCGCTACCCTACAAAAAGATCTTGACTATGTATCAGAATGGTCAAACAAATGGCAACTTCAAATCTCAACAAATAAATGCTCTGTCTTACATATTGGCAATAAAAATCAGAAAATAAAATACAAGCTGAATAGTCAAGATCTTGTTGATAACCCAAGCTCTGTAAAGGACCTTGGAATACTCACCTCAAATGATCTAAGTGCTAGAGCCCACTGCAACTACATAGCCAAAAAGCATTAAGAGTTGTTAACCTAATCCCACGTAGCTTTTTCTCCGGTAATATCACACTACTAACCAGAGCATACAAAACATTTGCTAGACCAATACTCAAATACAGTTCATCAGTCTGGAACCCACATTACATATCTGATATTAGCACAATTGAGAAAGTCCAGAAATATTTCACAAGAAGAGTTCTCCACTCCTCTACTCGTAGAATACCTTATGCCACCAGATTTAAAATTCTAGAACTAGAAAACCTTGAATTACGCCGTCTTCGGTCTGACTTAAGCATAGTATATAAAATCATACATTGCAATGTCCTACCTGTCAATGAATACTTCAGCTTCAACCATAACAACACAAGAGCACACAATAGATACAAACTCAAAGTTAACCGCACCAAACTTGATTGCAGGAAATACGACTTCAGCAATAGAGTGGTCAATATCTGGAATACTCTACCTGACTCTGTAGTTTCTTCCCCAAACCCCAAAAACTTTAACCTTAGACTGTCTACTATTGACCTCACCCCTTTCCTAAGAGGTCTGTAGGGGGCGTGCATGAGCGCACTAACGTGCCTACCGTCCCTGTCCTATTGTTTCTCTTATTCTTCTTTTGTTTTTCTTATATGTACCCATTTCATGTATTCACTACTATGTATAAACTTATACTCATTATCTTGTAAACAATTGGCAAATCAAATAAATAAAATAAATAAACATCTATCTCTATTTTGGTGAGTTCTCTGTTGGAAATGTTGTATACTAATTGTTTCAGGTGTTGTTGTGAGTTCTTGGGGGTTTTCTTGTCATATTCTAATTTCTTTAATTTTTTCAAGAGTTTATCATTTTTGTAAGTGGTTTCAGATTCAGCTCTCCAAGTTGTAAGTTGTTTTATCTTGTCCCAAAGTAGAGGGTGGATTTTGCTGCTCAATTCCAGGTGTAGTGCTAGCAAATCTTTGTTTAACTGATCTAATTGGAATCTCTTACTGTGGAGCTCGTTCCTTAGTAGAGCCATTTCAGTTCTTTTCAGGATACGTTTAGTACACTAAACGTATCCTGAAAAGAACTGAAATGTTTTAGCCTCCAGCCACCTAATCATCCATGTTGCTCTTCTACATTCTCTTTCCAGTGTTGCTTTTTTATATTGTGGTGAGCAAAATTAGATGAAATATTCCAAGTGTGGTCATAGTAAGGTTTTGTAAAGTGGTATTAATAGTTCATGTGATCTTGATTCAATCCCTCTGTTAATGCAGCTCTTTTGGCTGCTGTTGTACACTGTTGGCTCATATTTAAGTGATTGTCCTCAAAAACTCCAAGATTCCTCTCACGGTAGAAGATAATAACATTACAGTCTCAATTTTTTACTTTTATACAACTAAACATATACCAGCTATTTCTATAACAGCAAACCATTTAATCAACAAAACAAAAATCAAAGTTTCATTTCTGTCCATCACAAGCATAAAATCCAGAAGTGATTTCCAAATAGAAACAAAATTAGATATATTCTATTGTTTGGATAAAGCACAGATGTTAAACTTGCTGCATCATGTTGCCATCATGTAATGTTTCGTGACATTTTCTCCATTTGTGGAGCTGGGGTGGGTGTGACTTGCCCAAGATGCAATTAGCCTGCAGGCCACTAGTTTGATATCCCTGAGATAAAGCAACCAATCTAACTATCTCTATCTCTAACTTATCATGGGAAATAATATACACTGCTCAAAAAAATAAAGGGAACACAAAAATAAGACATCCTAGATCTGAATGAATGAAATATTCTTATTAAATTACTTTGTTCATTACATAGTTGAATGTGCTGACAACAAAATCACACAAAAATTATCAATGGAAATCAAATTTAGCAACCCATGGAGGTCTGGATTTGGAGTTACACTCAAAATTAAAGTGGGAAAAAAGACTACAGATTGATCCAACTTTGATGTAATATCCTTAAAACAAGTCAAAATGAGGCTCAATAGTGTGTGTGGCCTCCATGTGCCTGTATGACCTCCCTACAACACCTGGGCATGCTCCTGATGAGGTGGCGGATGGTCTCCTGGGGGATCTCCTCCCACACCTGGACTAAAGCATCCCTCAACTCCTGGACAGTCTGTGGTGCAACGTGGTGTTGGTGGATGGAGCGAGACATGATGTCCCAGATGTGCTCAATTGGATTCAGGCCTGGGGAATGGGCGGGCCAGTCCATAGCATC
This sequence comes from Notechis scutatus, assembly GCF_049901735.1. Lineage (NCBI taxonomy): Eukaryota > Metazoa > Chordata > Lepidosauria > Squamata > Elapidae > Notechis > Notechis scutatus. Next base: position 81,508,096 of record NC_142025.1, on the reverse strand, counting down.
AATGCCTTCGTCTTGCAGGAACTGCTGACACACTCCAGCCACATGAGGTCTAGCATTGTCGTGCATTAGGAGGAACCCAGGGCCAACCGCACCAGCATATGGTCTCACAAGGGGTCTGAGGATCTCATCTCGGTACCTAATGGCAGTTAGGCTACCTTTGGCGAGCACATGGAGGGCTGTGTGGCCTCCTAAAGAAATGCCACCCCACACCATTACTGACCCATTGCCAAACCGGTCATGCTGGAGGAAGTTGCAGGCAGTAGAACATTCTCCATGGTGTTTCCAGACCCTGTCACATCTGTCACATGTGCTCAGTGTGAACCTGCTTTCATCTGTGAAGAGCACAGGGCGCCAGTGGCAAATTTGCCAATCTTGGTGTTCTCTGGCAAATGCCAAACATCCTGCACGGTGCTGGGCTGTAAGCACAAGCCCCACCTGTGGACATCGGGCCCTCATGCCACCCTCATGGAGTTTATTTCTGACTGTTTGAGCAGCCACATGCACATTTGTGGCCCGCTGGAGGTCATTTTGCAGGGCTCTGGCAGTGCTCCTCCTGTCCCTCCTTGCACAAAGGCGGAGGTAGCGGTCCTGATGCTGGGTTGTTGCCCTCCTACGGCCTCCTCCACATCTCCTGATGTACTGGCCTGTCTCCTGGTAGCACCTCCATGCTCTGGACACTACGCTGACAGACACAGCAAACCTTCTTGCCACAGCTCACATTGATGTGTCATCCTGGATGAGCTGCACTTGTGTGGGTTGTAGACTCTATCTCATGCTTCCACTAGAGTGAAAGCACCGCCAGCATTCAAAAGTGACCAAACCATCAGCCAGAAAGCATAGGAACTGAGAAGTGGTCTGTGGTCACCACCTGCAGAACCACTCCTTTATTGGGGATGTCTTGCTAACTGCCTATGCTTTCCACCTGTTGTCTATTCCATTTGCACAACAGCATGTGAAATTGATTGTCAATCAGTGTTGCTACCTAAGTGGACAGTTTGATTTCACAGAAGTGTGATTGACTTGGAGTTACATTGTGTTGTTTAAGTGTTCCCTTTATTTTTTTTGAGCAGTGTATATTTCTATTTACATGTATTAATCTTTGTAGACAATCTTCATTCATATTAACAAAATTCACTCTATTCTTTCAGATTCTTTAACTTTAAAAGAAAAACATCTTTTTACATTGATTTCAAAACACTAAACTTTTATTTAAAAACATTTATAAAACCAATAAATTCTAGTGCATCTTTTTTAACTTCCTCTCAACATACTTTAAAATTCACTTTCCATAATATTTAACCAACATTAAAAATTACTGAAATTTTATATATGAATGAAAAAAAAAAAGCATTTTCAAACCTGCTTTTTAAACACAAAAATACATTAAAGTGTTTTTTTTATATATCAGACTAATATAACTGACTCTAATTACCTCCTTAAATTTGTCACTCCCTCAAATTTATCCTCATAGAATAAAATATTTTTTCTTCTCTGGACTATCTATCTAATAAATATAAGGTCTCCTTTTCTCAAAGATTCTCCATCTTGTTAGTATCCATAAAGAAAAAGTCCCAAAATTGTTGTCTTAAGAGTTGCAAATTTACTTGGAACTTTACTGTACTTCAATTGCATTGGGAGGTTCATATTTAAACAGTTGTCATTATAAAGATTGGTGTCAGGTTTATATTCAGGGGTAAGATTCTACCAGTTCGCACCTATTCGCTAGAACCGGTTGTTAGAAGAAATTACTGGCCTAATACTGTAAGGAAGGCAGGAAGGAAACATTCTGGTGTTGCTTACAAAAACTGCCTCTCCGTTAACCCTTATTACATTCTTGGCAGGACTAGACTTCCTGTTTCAGGAACTTCTCTGGAGTTCTTTTTCACCTCCTTTGCTGGTACTTTGCTTGTGTGGAGTGACCATTTAAAGTTACAATGGCACTGAAAAAAGTGACTTATGACCATTTTTCACACTTACGACTGTTGCAGCATCCCCACAGTCATGAGACGCCAGGCGAAGAGATGCATGCCTTGATGTGAATGATATTGAGTTGGCCACGCCCAGCCAATAACATGACCACCAACTAAGACATTCCCACAGAACCGGTTGTTGAAAAATTTGAATCCCACCCCTGTTTATATTCCAAAGTTGTAATTGATTCCTTTGCATTGTCAGATACTTGTAAAATTATCTCAGTGGTTTGGAAACTTTCTACACATAATTGCATTTCTGAATTACTCAATTTTCTTCCAATTACTGGAGTAGTTTTCACATCATCTTTAAAACTTAATTGATCTATGAAGTGAAGAGTTTTATTCAGATATTTATCAAACAGCTCTTTTGCAAAACTTCTCTTAGTCTCCGCCTTCTTAACTATCTATTGTGGTCAAAGAGTAGATTATAATAAACCAGTTAATGCTTCCTGGTCAATGAGAATTCATAAAAATTGGACAATTTCAGCCACCCAACCCAAAGCTACAAATTACTTTAAAGTAATAAAATACAGCCACAAATTTCTGTCCTTATATTTCACCATCAAAGGTATTCCTTATTTTAGTTTGTCTCCAGCAATCCTTGCAGACCATTGCTGTATGGAGGATCTTGTGGGGTGATTCCAGGAATCTCCCTTTACCCAGGAAAGTCATAAAAACAAAAGGAACTCAGTTCCTTGTTAGTAGTTGAAGAAGCTTTAGTCCTGAGTGTTGAAATACATGTGTTCAACTACAGCAGTATCCAACCAGTAGATATAGAATAACTTTTACAGAACTACAGAATAACTTTATTGTCACTTTGAATGTACATTAATCGGTATACATTGAAATGAAATTTTGTTGCATACAACTCTCAAAGGGCCTCTACCTCTAATATACACTACACAAACATGACAAAAACAAATAAATACAAAATTATGCATATACCCACAAATGTTATATCACACAGAAACAACACAGTCTAGTTCAGATGTATACATGTATATGGTGAGAGAAACAAATCTTGTGAGTTTACCAGATGGATGGCATAAAAAACAAAGCTGTTACAGAATTTGGTCGTCCAACTAGAAATACTTTGAAATCTGCTCCCAGAGAGGAGCAACAGAAACAGACCATAAAGTGGGTATCTAACAATGCTTTGAGCTCTAAGCACATTATCCTGAATAACAGGAAGCAAGCAGGCATGAAACCATATAGTCCTTTACCCATCTCTCAAAATACTTCATCATAATGGAAGTGAGGAAGTAGATTTTTTGGGCACTGGTACAATGGTGGCAGTCTTAAAACATGATGGAACTCTACACAATGAGATGTCTGTGAAAACAACGGCCAGCTGATCACCACACTCCTTAAGTACTTGTCCAGGGATATTATCAGGGCCAGCAGCTTTGCAAGTATTGACTTTCCGCAGGACCTTCCAAACAGCAGTTGTATCAAACCTGAATGCCTGTTCATCAGGGAATGCCTGTTCCTTCCAGGAACAGTGTGGCCTCAAGCCATCCAAAAAACACATTTAGCTTGTTTAGAAAATCCATGTCATCCTTACATGTCAGGAAGCTGCTTTATAGTCAGTATTGACTCAAAAACCTTGCCACATACATCTCAGGTCCATAGGATCCAAGTTTTGTACTTTCTGACTATAGGCCTGCTTTGCTGTTTTTATAGCATGTCTCAAATCAGCTCTATCATATCACCTGATTTGAAAATTGTGCAGTTACAGCAACAGAAAGAAACTGCAACAGAATAAAAGAAAATGGCCAGTAACACAGCTGCAACAAAACTTTCATTTGCAAATCTGACAAACCAGAACTTGTCTTGGATATTTAAGATGAAAATGCTGCTAATAAGAGAAGATACGTGGAAAATTATAAATGAAGTTAGGCAAGAACACCCTTCAGATGAGTGATAGAGAAAGCTCAGAGCATAATCTCTCTTAGCATAGAAGGTGGTCAAATCATACCTATATATAAGTGTGAAACTGCTAAAAACTCTAAGAAAGATTACAAAAGGTGCTTGAAAGAGCTAATCTCAGCAATAAGCTGTGTTTGATTAGAAAGTTATACCAAACCAAGCTGATGAAAGGCTAGAATATGCATGATTACATTGGGCACACCTTGAAATGGTTGAATGCCTGAGAGGTATAGGAGAAGAAATAAAAAAAAATTCATGTTGCAGCACTATTACTTTGTGGTTTACCAGAAAGTTATGAAATGCTTGTCACAGCACTTGATGCAGATGATGATGAACTGACATTGGAATATATTAAGGGCAAGCTTATGGATGCATAAAAGTGTAAAACACAGAGCACTAATATTGACAGTACTTCTGTTGCAGAGGCTGCTTTAAAGACAAAAAATAGCAATAAAAACAGTTACATGCAGTAAGAAACATATGAATGCTTTGTGTGCAGAAACAAGGTAATTTAAAAACAGATTGCAGAATCTGGAAAACTGGAATTCAAAAACAAACTAAACTACAGAAGACCAAAAATGTGAAGGAGGAAATGATTTTGCTTCAAATAATAAATATTTTTTCAATTTTAATTCAAAAATTGCACCTCATCGTTGCAAGCATGGTGTGTTGATTCAAAAGCTATGAGTCACATGACAAATGACAGAAATTTCTTTATTCACATTGACCAGAGTAAAACAGAAAAAAAATCACCATAACTAAAAGGCAAATAATGAAATCAGAAGGAGTAGGAAATGATTTTCTTTACTGTCCTGTTTCCCAGAGTGTCACCAGAAAGATACTTGTGAAAAATGTCCTGATGTCCCTGCTCTTAAAACTAATCTTTTGTCAGTGAAGAAACTCACAAACAAGGTAATGTAGTGACCTTCCAAGGGGACAGTTGTTCCATCACAAAAAAGGGATATCTTACTTGCAAAGGCTACAATTACAGATGAACTTTATCAACTGAACTGCAATGAAATGGTTAATACTGTCAAGGAAGAAAAAACATGGTTTTCAGCAAGTTCGGACTGGTTCTACCGAACCGGTAGTAATGATTCTGTTTGGAGAACTGGCAAATTGCATCATTGGTTGGCCCTGCCCACTCTGTCCCACCCCGCTCCACCCCGCCCTATATATCTTGCCTTCGCCAAGTGGCCCAACTAATCTCCATGCCTTGCCTACATGCCTCGCCCACTCTGCTCATCAAAGGTAAGCATGCTGCCCTCTTGCCCTTTGCCTTGGGTCGGAGCCTGGGGACGTACCATTCCTTGGCTCTGGCCTTGTCCCGGAATCTCCGCCCACTCACCATTCACCTCAGCCAGGCTGAGGAATGCATCATTCCCCCGCTCTGGCTTTGCCCCAGACCTCTGCCCACATGCCACCACCTCCCTCTGGACTCAAATTATGGCCCCCTGGGCTGAAGCAATTTATTCAGCCTGTGGCCTGCCGCACTAGGCTGAAGAGCCACGAGGGGGCAGCGTGGGCACAGGAGGGCCAAAACGGTTTGGGAATGGACTGGACAGTTCTTCTTACCTGTAAGAAGTCCCATCCATAAAGCACTGCAGCAGAGATTTTGCAGCTGCTTCTTTTGTTCCTTGCTGAGCCTCGGTCGCTTGTGGAGATGCCCCATGTACTCTCTGGGTTGGCAGCTGCTTCTCTCCATGGCTGCTCTTGCTGGGAGGGCATCTTGCAATTTAGCAGCTGTTGAGCCCCCACTTTTCTCTAAGTCCCATCTGGAAAACGCTGGGGCTGAGAGAAACAGCATTCAGCATGGCTGCTTCTTTTCTGTGCTGCAGTGTTTTCGAATGGGACTTAGAGGAAAGCAGTGGCTCACAGCTGCTAAATTGCACAAGACACTCTCCCAGCAGTGCAGAGAGAAGCAGCTGCTACCGCAGAGAGCAGAGATGGAGGGGAGCAGACCTCAAAAGGTGGCTCTGTTGAGCCTCACCATGTGTCAAAATCCGCACATACATGCAAGCTGTGTGCACTTGCATGCATAGTAGCCACACACATGTGCATGTGCAGAAGCCATGTGTGTATGTGCAGAAGCCACACATGCATACCTGCGCATGCTCACATTTTCAGCAAACTGGTGGTGGAATTATTTGAAACTTACCACTGATTCACACATGGCACAGACAACTTGGGCACATAAGTCCTGACATAATAAAGAAATTAACTGAGAATGACTATGCAAGTCATAAAAATTAACCCAAATAATGAAATGCACCAACCGTATAAAAAGAAAAATGACAAGAAAAGCCTTTCCAAAGGAGAATAACAGCAGAATTAAGAAGAAGAAAAAAAAACCTTCTGATCTTAATTCATTCAGCCCTCGGGGGTCCAATGAAAACATTAACTCCAGGAAAGAAGAGGTATTTTCTCACTTTCATAGATGATTACTCCAGGTTTACTATACAAAATCTATTACACAACAAAAGTAAACTACCAGAGAAACTTGAACCATTGCTAAATGATGATGATACTTAGCTATATAATCTTCCAGCTTTCCATTTTTAAGATTCTAAATCAAGTTCATCAGAGACCTGGTTGGGCATCAGCAGGTACCAATGAATATCACGTTCCCTGTCCCTGTTTTAGTGAATGTGGGACAAAAATAAGCAGACTTTCCTGATAATTCAAACTTTTCTAAGATTTGCTTATATATTAATTTAAAAACAACAACCCTGCTCTGAGATTAAAATCTGTAAGGCCTACTAGCCACCTTGTCTGGCTATACAAATATGCAAAATAAATAAATATGAATTGTCCCACATTTGGGCTTGCTTCTGGAGGAAAATATTTATAGGCATTATTAAGAGATAATCACCTCAGGATTGCTGAGAATTGCAAGTTTTCACTATGATTCCACAAGAGCATTTCTTGATGCAGTCTCTAATTATCACTGATGCAATGGTAGGTGGAAATCAACATATAGCAACTCTGTTTTATAAGGAATTTAAGTTGTCACCACTTATATAATACAAAAAAAAATCAGCAAGAAAGGCAATTACATTAGGGGTTTTGGGGAAATTAAGTATTTTTGAGAAAGATGATTGAAATACCTATAATATAAGGGGGGGGGGTGAGACTGGATAGTTTCTGATTATTGGGATAGATTGAATCCTTTCTATGTGGTAAGAAGTAGAAAGGGGAAGTATTAAGTATTTACTTTTCATGGGAAAGTAAATGATTGTCACATTCTGAGTTTAAAAAATATTGTAGTGATGATAGTTAGCGTTGTTGGTGCCATACGTTGACTGCAGCAATAGTTTTCAGCTTGATTTTAATGGCTGGAGATATGATTTTCAACTATTACTAATAACCACACTTTAAAAGGGCTGGTATGATTGATAAGTTATAAACTAAGTATCATATCTATCTCTGACAGCAAAAGAAAACACAGGCAGGAGGAGAGGAGTAGCAAAAGGGGGAAGGAAAAATGAAAGGTAGTACCCAATACACCTTAATGTAATATACATTAATTCAGAATTAGGGATTTGGGATAGGAACCGACTGACTTCATCTTTGCAGCTTCTGATATATGCTGATATTATGTTTTAGTTATGTGCCATTCTTTCCACTTTTTATAATTCTCTCTTTTGTCTTTCAGTTTATTAGATAATTCTTTGTGCAGCCATGCTTATTTCTTCTGGGATCTCTTATTTTTCTTCAGTTTGATTGCGCTAGACTGGGCTTTTATAATCACACTTTTAAAATTTTCCCAAGGTTCTTGGGTTGTTTTTCCCTTGAAGATTTTCATTCATGAAATCCTTCCCTAGCAGTCTCTACATTTGTTGTTTGAAGAGAAAAGTAAGATTTTACACTTAAGCAAGAATAGGTGATACCTGGCTCAATAGCAGTAACTATGAGGGGGGATCTAGGAATCCTAATAGACAACCACTTAAATATGAGCCAGCAGTCTGCTGCAGCTGCCAAAAAAGCCAATGCAGTCCTAGGCTGCATTAATGGAGGGACAGAATCAAGATCATGTGAAATGTTAATACTGCTTTATAATGCTTTGGTAAGACCACACTTGGAATATTGCATCCAGGTTTGGTCATCATATAAAAAAGATGTTGAGATTCTAGAAATAATGCAGAGAAGAGCAACAAAGTTAAATGGGAACTGAATGCTGAAACAAGAGCTGCAGGAATTGGGTATGTCTAGTTTAATGAAAAGAAGGACTAGGAATGATATGATAGCAGTGTTCCAATAACTCCTGCCACAAAGCAGAGGGGATTAACCTATTCTCCAAAGCATAAGAAGGCAAGATAAGAAGCAATGGATGGAAGTTTATCAAGGAGAGAATCAACATTTAACTAAAAAGAAATTTGCTAACCAGTAGAACAAATAACCAGAGGAACAACTTGCTTCCAGAAGTTGTAGGTACTTCAACACTGGAGGTTTTTAAGTAGTAATTGCACAACTATTTGTCTGAAATGGTATAAGCCAGGGTCTCCTGCCTTGAGCAAGGATTTGGGAAATCTACATGGTCTCTTCCAACTCTGTTATTCTGTTATTCTGCAGATATAAATTTCTATTGGCACACATAAGAGATAATAAGGTAAAATTATTCCTGGGATTTCCATAACTTGCATTTTATTCTCTTCCTGCATCACTTCTTGCTTTTGTATATCCAGAGTTTCATCACTGATTGTGTTGGAATTTTTTTAACGAACTTTCTTTTCCTTTACATTTTTTCACAGTTTATGAATATGAAGAACAGCTGCAGGAATTGGTTATGTCCAGTCAAGTGAAAACAAGGACTAGCGGGTGACATATAGTAATGTTCCAATATTTGAGGTGCTGCCACAAAGATGAGGGGGGTGGCTGTTGTCAACCTATTTTTCAAAGCACAGGAAGGCAAGACAAGAAACAATGGATGGAAACTAATCAAGCAGAGAACCAACCTAGAATTAAAGAGAAACTTCCCAACAGTGAGAATAATTAACCAGTGGAATGCTGCTGTTAGAAGTTGTGGGTGCTCCATCACTGGAGGCTTTTAAGAAGAGACTGAGCAGTCACTTGTTGGAACGGTATGGGATCTCCTACTTGAGCAGGGGATTGGAGTAGAAGACTACCAAGGTTCCTTCCTTCTCTGTTATTTTTATTTATTATTATTATTGGTTAATCTTTAGTGAGATTCACAGCCTTTGGGGCTGGTTGGTACCTCAACAGCTCAAGTCCTAACCAAGGACCTAGGAACTGTTAAGGTAGCGTCGGAGGATATAAGCTGTTCCAAGTAGGGTGGTTTTTTGTAGAATTTGGGTATTCAAGTCTGATAAATTCAGAATTTCCAAATAGCAAGGTAGCTCTTTAGGTATTGCTCCAAGGGCTCCAATTACAATTGGGATAACACATGATTTCTTTTTCTAAAATCACTCAACTTCAATTACTAAGTCCTGATACTTTATGATTTTTTCTTGCTGCATGTCTTCAATTTGTGCATCACCAGGTATTGCAATGTTTTCTTTTCAACTATTGTTATGTCAGGTGTGTTGTGGGCCAAGTGCCTGTCAGTCTGAATTCTGAAGTCCCATAAGATCTTGACTTTTTCATTCTCCAGAACCTTCTCAACCTGATGTTCCCAGTAATTATTACTATACTCAAATCCAAACTTTTGGCACAGTTTCCAGTGAATGATTTTAGCAACTTGGTTATGGCATTCTAGGTAATCAGTTTGTGAAATTTTGCTGCACCCACTGATTAAATGATCAACTGTTTCATCTTTCTCATTACAGAGGCAGCATTTGCTGTTGGTGCTGACATGCTGAATGTTTGCCTTCATGCAATTATTTATTATTATTATTATTATTATTATTATTATTATTATTATTATTATTATTATTATTATTATTATTATTATTATTATTATTATTAGTCATTTCCAACATGTTAATTGAGGGTCTAATATCATGTTATTAATGTGTTAATACTGATATAGGGACACAGTGGCTCAGTGGCTAAGATGCTGAGCTTGTCGATCAGGAAGGTTGTCAGTTTGGTGGTTTGAATCCCTAGCATTACATAAGGGAATGAGCTTCTGTTACTTGTCCCAGCTTCTGCCAACCTAGCAGTTCAAAAGCATGTGAAAATACAAGTAGAAAAATAGAGACCACTTCGGTGGGAAGGCAACAGCATTCCGTGCACCTTTGGCATTTAGTCATGCTGGCCACATGACCATGGAAACGTCTTTGGACAGTGCTAGCTCTTTGGCTTTGTAACGGAGATGAACACCGCTCCCTAGAGCTGGAAATGACTAGCACATATGTGTGAGGGGAACCTTTAGCTTTACTTAATACTAATGAATGCTCTATTTGTGGACAGACATGAATGAAGGCTGCATAGATCTCTCACTTCTTTTTAGAAGATATCTGTCTTGACATAACAGCATTTGGGCAGCACAGTTCCTGAAAGAGATTGATTCTAGCACATCCAAAACAGGCTTAGTATTCCCTTTGGGTTGTTATAAACAAAATCTATCTGCACTAATGACTGCAGCAATAAATTCAATCCTCTTGTCATTTGATAACAATCTGCACTTAGGTAGCTGGAGCTCCGACAGAGAATAATAGAATTTACTCTTTTAAAGTTGTAAATTACTAAGAAAATGCTGAGCCTCAAGTTCTTGGTTATTTTTAAGCTGAATAAATTTTAGTATTACTTTCACTAAGCATACTATTAACATAAATAAACAGTATTTATTACTGTGGCTGAAATAAGAAATACAGGTTGCCTATTCGTCATGCCTAGAACCCTCCCACATAGGTCTATTTCAGTAGCTTAAGGCTTGGAAAGATTTAGGAAAAAGGTACTTGCTATGCAGGATATGTCTGGACTTGGGATCAGGTTATGTGGTCATTAGTCTACATCTTGTTAGACAAGTCAGCAGTAAATAGCAGATATTCTATTACTAGGGTAATATACACTGACATTGGTCTGTGTGATACAATTTTACATCATTCCAGGGGATAATCCTGAAGGAAAATGTCTTTAAAAATATAATAAAGAACACAGCCTTTATTTTTATATTTTTATTTATTTCTTATTTTTATTTTATTTAATTTGTCAATTGCTTACAAGATAATAGGTGTAAGTACAAACATAGTTATGAATACATGGATACATATAAGAAAAATAAAAGAAACAATAGGACAGGGATGGTAGGCACGTTGGTGCGCTTATGCACACCCCCTACAGACCTCTTTGGAAAGGGGTGAGGTCAATAGTAGATAGTCTAAGGTTAAACTTTTTGGGGTTTGGGGAAGAAACCACAGAGTCAGGTAGAGTATTCCAGACATTGATCAGTCTGTTGCTGAAGTCATACTTCCTGCAATCAAGTTTGGTGTGATTAACCTTGAGCTTGTATCTATTGTTTGCTCTTTTATTGTTATGGTTGAAGCTGAAGTATTCATTGACAGGTAGGACTTTGCAATGTATGATTTTATATACTATACTTAGATTGGACCAAAGGCGGCATAGTTCTAGGTTGTCTAGGTCTAGAATTTCACGTCTGGTGGCATAAGGTATTCTGCAACGAGTAGAGGAGTGGAGAACTCTTCTTGTGAAATATTTCTGGACTTTCTCAACTGTGCTAATATCAGATACGTAATGTGGGTTCCAGACTGATGAGCTGTATTCGAGTATTGGTCTAGCAAATGTTTTGTATGCTCTAGTTAGTAGTGTGATATTATCAGAGAAAAAACTATGTAAGATTAGGTTAACAACTCTTAATGACTTTTTGGCTATGTAGTTACAGTGGGCTCTAGCACTTAGATCATAATCAGGGGCTCTGTAACATAGTAAGAATCGAAATGTGATATTTAAGGACAGTCAGTGTTCCACCACATTTTCAATATCTAAATTTTCTGTAAACATAAAAAAAAAACCAATTGTTAATAAGATTTAATCAGTCCCAAGATTATATCTCTAAGTCAGTGGTGGGATTCAAATTTTTTTACTACCAGTTCTGTGGTCATGGCAGGGAAAGGATACTGCAAATCCCCATTCCTTCCCCATCCCACTCACCTGCTTTCCAGCTCCGTTCTCCTGTGCAGGGCAATAAAAGAAGATCCAGCCAATCAGCTGGGACTCATAGGTAGAGAATAGATGGGGTAGGGCCAGTCAGAGGTGGTATTTCTGCTATTGGTTCTCCAGAACTGGTCAGAACCTGCTGAATACCACTTCTGCCTAAGTCGCCTGAATTTATTGTCCTTGAAAACTATATATTCCAGTATATTTTTTGTACCCTGTTAATCATAACAATACATTTAAATATACCTAGTCCTAATCTTCTACCTCCTAATCTTAATATATTTATGGTCATAATAAATTCTATTATATATCTATATATGTGCTACTATTTTCCCAATTTAAACTTTCCACTTATTTCTATTGGTTTTTTTTAATATAATTACTATATTGCAAGATATTATGTGTCTATCCATCATCTCTCAGTCTTTTTAGAATTTCATCATTTGTTGATTTTTTTTTTTTTGGTGATTCTTTTATATTTCTCTCTTGGAACCATATATGACTTTCTAACATTTTTGCATAAACTGGTTGTTCCTTCTGCCTTACCCTTTATTTCCTTCTGCTGCATCTTTTGAATATCCATCCATAACCTTTCATTATTTTTGGAAAATTTTCCTCCCCCCCCCTTTATTCTATTATAAGCTCTTAAGGGATTATCCATTTGATTTTTAATGTTTATTGTTACTGTCTTTTCAGTGTTTTTATCTGCTTGTAACTTATATTTTTTTTGAAAACAATTTTATTGATTTTCTACAAACAAACAAGACAAACAAAACATTAAAACATCAACTCTCTTATGTACGTACAGTGTGTCGGTTGGTTCATCAGTTTTGTGCATTCATTTCGTAGTCTCAATTACAGTTATATTACATAACAACTCATACTGTCAATCCAAACTTATATATCCTAATATCGCTATTAATAAATCATTTGACTATACTTTTAATCATTCATGCTTTATGAGATAACAATACTTTAAACAGTTTATTCTATAACAAATCATATAATCATACCAAATCTATCCTAAAAACACTTTATAGATATAATGTCAAATAACATAGTCAAAAAAAAAAATAAAGGTATTCCTTGCTATCTAACTTTCTAAATATTCTATTATCGTATTTTGTCATCTAGCCACTGATAAAAAGATCCCAAATTTCATAAAATTGTTTATCCTCTTGCTCTCTAATTTCAAATGTCAATCTACTCATCTCAGCACATTCCAATATTTTCTTAATAATTTCTTCCTGTGATGGTATTTTCTCATTCTTCCAGTTTTTAGCAAATACAATCCTAGCCGCTGTTAACACATTTACAATCAGATATTTCAAATCTTTACTATATGTATCTGGTAAGATTCCCAATAAAAAGAACTCCGGTTTCAAATCTATACGTTTCTTTGTCATTTTTTCAAACCACATGCGAATTTTAGTCCAATATTTTTAGCGTCCTCACAAGTCCACCACATATGGTAATATGAGCCAGGTATCTGATGACATTTCCAGCATTTTTCAGATTTATTCTTGAACATTCTTGCTATTCTTGTCGGGGAAAGTGCCACCTGTAAAACATCTTATACAAATTTTCCTTATATGTTGTTGACATTGTCATTTTATAATTTTGAGACCACAATTTTTGCCATTTCTCTAAATCAATCCCATATCCAAAATTCTTCCCCCAAACAATCATAGTTTCTTTAACTTGTTCTTCTTCTAATTTAATTCCCAGTAAATAACCATATAATTTTTTAATCACCTTCTCCATCAGTACCCATCAAGATCTTATCTAGATCAGTCTGTTTATCATAGAATCCCTCTGTTTTAGAGTCTTCATCATACCTTGAATGTATTTGTGTATATGAAAACCAATTCATCTTTATACCTTGTTCCTCTAAATTTTGTATCGATTTAAGTTCACCCTTTTCATCCAATAGTTCCCCATATCTAACTGTTTGTTCCTTCTTATAAATTATAGGATAGGAAAATGCTTCAATAGTCGATAACCAAACTGGAATTTTCAAATAACATTGTCTTTTTATCTTCTCCCAGTTTAACCACAAGGACTCCCGTATATAATGTCTTCTAAAATAACCCTGTGTTTTAGTTCCCTTATACCATAAAAAAGCATGCCAACCCAACAGCAAATCATGACCTTCTAATGTCAGCATTCTAGTCTTTCTTAGTGTTATCCATTCCTTAACCCACATCAAACTTGCAGCTTGATAGTACAATTCCCAATTGGGCAGGCCAAAACCTCCTCTAATTCTAGCATCTTGCAAAAGCTTTAGCTTTATTCTCGCTTTCTTACCTTGCCATATATACTTCAACATAATTTTATTTAAATCATCAAAATAGTCTTTTCCAAGCCTAATTGGTATTGTTTGAAACAGAAATAGGATTCTGGGTAAAATATTCATCTTGATTGTTGAAATTCTCCCTATTAATGACAATTGCAAGTTTTCCCATTTCTTCAAGTCTGTAGCTATCTGTTGTTTAAGTTTAATATAATTATTCTCTTTTAATGTGCTACATCTTGCTGTCAAATGTATCCCCATACATTTGCTTGTAACTTATTTTTATCTTCTTGTAGTTTATTTTGTTTTATCTCCTCCACCGCTCCTTCTAAATTCTTGCCTGTCTTCTTTGTATTATATTCATCTTTTTCCACTGTTTGTCGGGGGCCTTCTGTTTTCACATCTTTATCTTTAAATATTTCCATCATCTCCTTATAATACTTGGTCACTATTTCTAACGTTACTTCATAGAACTTTATTGTGTCCTGCTGAGTCATTTTGTACAAACTTAATATACTTCTAATATTCCAGTATCCCAATATCTAAAAACTCCAAGGAAAATCAATTATTAATAAAATTTGGTCAATCCCAAAATTATTCCTTTAAGGTTCTAGTCCTTGTTATTCTCCTTTCTAGTCCTTATTATTCTAGTTTCTAGTCCTTATTATTCTTTAGGAGAATATAATTATTCTCCTAAATTTCTAGTCCTTAAAAACTATAAATCTATACTTTACATTTTTTATAATTTGCCAGTTTACCCCTTCCCAATTGTCCAAATTTTAGTCTTATTTATGTTTTCTTCTTTTTCTCCCCCCTTCTATCACTTTTCTTGTTTTGCTTCACAGGATAATCTGTCGCATGATGTTAATAACCCAAATCCAACTTCATCCACCAGGTTTCTTCAAATCTTTCAAATCCACTTTTCAATGCACAGTTCCAATAAAGTTTTAGTATTTAATTTGCCAGAGCTAAAAAGCTCAGGAAATATTTCCCAGTATCCAAATCACCTACTAAGATAAAGTCAAGGTCAAGTAGCCTTCCAGGTGTTATTTACTTTCTCTCTTTTCATCACTTTCCTGAGTTTTACAAGTTGCAGTAATCTTCTTCCTCCAGTAGAGGGCTCCCTTGCTTCCAATTCCAGTGTTCAACAGAGTGTAAAAGTCAAAAACAGCTGAATGACAGGGGGGTTAGAAATAGAAATCCCAGTGTCCCGGTTTCTTCAGATCAATGAGGAAAGTGCAATTTCCTCATGGTCGACAAAGCACCTTTATTTTCTTCACCACCCCTCCAGGGTGGCTTAACCCTGTAGGGTCCCCTGGCAAGCAGTTGCTGGCTGCATTTCATAGAGCTCGGCAGAGCTCGGCTATTTTTCAGTCATTCTTGCCGTGATGTCAACTGGATGTCAACCATTATAGTGGAAAGAAAATTAGCTGCTTTTACTTTGCTATAAATACACATGATGATTTTTAGGTAAGTTTGACTTCTGATAACTACATAACTTTCTTTGAAATAGCACAGAAGTGGCTATTGTTTGTTACTGCCTTTTTAGGTTGGTTCTTTTTCAGCTTTACAATCTAGTCTATAATTCTGGTATCTTCTGGGATTTACATTTGTTCGTCTCTATAAATGTGTCTTTAAACTTATTTGCTGTAAAAAAAACGAGAGAGAGAGAGAAAGAGAAAGAGAGAGACATATGTAGTAGATACATCATTCATGAGTATCAGGAGGAATGGCAGGGGGAGGGCAAAGTTGCAATGTAGGATATAACTATTTTGTAAATATAGCTGTATTCTGCCCTTTTAATATTTCATATGTGATTTCTTTTGGCACCAGCAACTTTTTAATAACTTCATATAAATAGTTATCTAAACCTTGCCTTATATTGTCAGATCATTAGTCATCTAGCTCCAGAAGTTGTTAATTAACATTATAAAATATCAGAAATAAAGCACAGTTAAGTGTTACTTTAAAAACATTGATCTGATTTGAGGGATGGGAGTGGAGGCCCTGTGCTATCCTGGTTCACTTCCTTCCTCTGCAGCCACTCTCAGTCAATGTTGATAGGAGGGGAGAGATCCAGCTCTCACCCACTGCTTTACGGGGTTCCTTAGGATCGGGACTTTCTCCGTTCCTGTTCAACATTTATATGAAGCCACTGGGTGAATTTATCCGCCACCATGGACTGAGGTACCATCGATATGCTGATGATACTCAGCTGTATGTCTCAGCCTGTGGTGAGTTAAGCAGAATGCTGGAAGTGCAAACAAAAAAAAGGAACGTTTTTCCATATGTGGTGGCAATGTACAGAGGTTAAAAATATTGGAAGAACATACAGAGATGGCTCTTTGAGATTACAAATTATAGATTGAAATTGGAACCAGAAACGTGTCTATTAGGTATGATTAAAGGGAATTTGAGCAAAGATAAACGATACCTTATTGTACACATCTTAATGGCAGCAAGAATCACCTTTGCACAAAGCTAAAAGAGTGACAAAATACCACCAGATGAAGCTTTAATTCAAAAAATAATGGACTGTGCAGAGCTAGACAAATTCACTATGGAATTAAAAGGCAAGGATGATCGAGAATATTATGCGATATGGGATAGGTGGTATGAATGGGTGAAGAATAAAGATAGAAATTGATGTATAGTTACAAAATGAGAAACACGTATATACAATGACACAAACACTGTTAATGGAAATGAGAGTTTTGTATTTTTGGTTTTTAAAGAATAAAAATAAATAAAAAGGAGTATGAGTAGATGTGTGACTTATGACTGATCCTTGCACTGATGTCCGTCATGGCATCCCTGCAATCAGATGACCAAAAATTGGGCACTTAATAACCGGCATATATTTACAATGGTTGCAGGATCCTGGGGTCATGTTATGGTCATCTGTGACCTTCCCAGCCAACTTCCAACCAGCAAAGTCAATGCGGGGAAACTGGATTTGCTTAACTAAGCCATGACTCTTAATCTTAACAAACCTGGTGATTTGGTTTACAACTGCAGCAAAAAGGGCCACAAAATTGGGCACAATTTATTTAACAACTACCTCACCTAATGACAGACATTCAGTCCCAATTATAAGTGGAGGAGTTACCTGTACAAAATATCCCCCCAAGCCTGTTATACTTCTAATGATAAAAAAAATAAAATAAGGACCACCAGGCACAAATACTGTGCCCTAGCTAACCAGTTTTCTTCCTCTCCTGCAAGACATACGTATTTCAAAGCTTTCCAGGGTCAACAGTTGCATCGAGATCAAGGAGACATAGAAGGATTGCATTCCTGATTTTGTTCCTTTCAAATGCACTTCATTTGACCAATGCAGATTTTGTGCTGTATTCCAGCCTTGTTTCTGATTGCCAAGGGTCCAAATAACCTGCTTCCTCTAGGTGTCTTTGCTTTTGGAAGGCCATCACTTGCTTCACAATCTTTTCAAGTTGACAAACTAGAATCAACAAAGTACTTAGTAAAACACCAGCAGTAGGAGCCAAAATATAAAAAATGCTAAAACCATTTAATAATAAATAACACAAAAACAATTAATCTGGAGCTGAGTCTCAAAGTAACTAGCTGATTCAAACATAGATAAATTCACCTTTTAAAAATTGACTAAACTAGATGATCTTTTTTTTGTTTCTCCTGAAATTCTCCTTAGCTTTTTTTCTTAGCTGAGGCACAATTTTACAGACAAATGCAACATATCTATCTACCTATCTATATATGTATCACAGGTGTTTATCCTATAAATAAAAGAATATTAATTAAATCACCTTGAGCCAATATATGTCATACTAAACCTTAGATGATGAGAAATAAGATGTTTTCTCAGTAGTTTACCATATGCAACTGTCAGAAAAAACATTTGATTATCTATAAATCATCGGCTTTGACAAGGCATGCCAAAGGTCTTGGTGAATCTCCATTCTTTTTGTCAATGGTGTAGGCCTATATGATTCCTCATTAACGTGTTTAAATTCATCTTATTGTCCAGCATGCACAGCAATCTCTTCAGAAATTATCAGGGCATTTCATTAATTCCTGTCATCCTGCTCATCCATTCCCAATGCCAAATTGATCATGCCATTGAGCTTAGTGAAGGAGATAATTTATCAAGAGATTGCTCTCATCAGTTTGCCATTTTTTAAATCCAGCTGTAAAAGGTTATAGTTAAAAATTATATATTGTGCACATGTATATTAAAAAGCTATTTTTTTTTCTGTTCAGAAAAACACAAGTACTAGGTATATTGGAAGTATATTGACATTCTAATAAGGCTCAATTAGAAGCCTTTTTCATTTTAAAGGAAAAGCATGCAGAGTCACATTTGCTTATTATATCCAAATCATAAGGAAAGGAAAAGCATAAACTTCTCAGTGCAAGTGCAAGAAATAATACTGCCTATCACCCAGTGTCACCTTTCAGATGATGGGAAGGCATGGAGATTTGCCTCTCATATTCAGATGTTGCCAATCTTAAACATTTTTAAAGAGGCAGGATTTATACAGGACAGGACTAAAGCAAGAACGCTGAGATTCAGTTTGGATCTTGTTGTTGTCTCCCCATTGATAATGAATCCTTTTATTTCCATGCTGGAACTGTGCTCAGATTGCAAAGATAATTAAGCTTTGTCTTGGTTGTTCAAGGTCTGAAACTGCAAAACTTATTTTTGATGATTTGAGGCATGAATTTTATGAGATGTGAGGCATCTTCTTTCCCATTGTTGAGAATTTCTGCCAAAGAGCACTCTAGGCTTCTGTACCCTCCCCACTTCCCATCGTGCCTACCGTCCCTGTCCTATTGTTTCTCTTATTCTTTTATTTTTCTTATATGTACCCATTTCATGTATTCACAACTATGTATACACTTATACTTATTATCTTGTAAACAATTGGCAAATCAAATAAATAAATAAATAAATAAAATAAATCAGTTCACAATTATTTTGAGATTTCCTGCCAGAGCAGAAGGCCAGGGTTGGCATTCTTCTATATTGATCGATTATTGCCCCACACAAATGAAGAATGAACCACCAATGACAGAAGGGAACACTTGCTGGTGACTGTTTTTTGTAATCTGACATTGCCTCGTGGGTTCAGCATGTGTTATTGAAAACAGATGCATGTAATGACTATAGACCCTTTGGAAACTGCTTCTGGCAAATTGAAGAATAAACGCTCAAGTGGAAGAACCAGCAGTGGGGTGGTGGTGAAAATCCAAAATCTATTATTGGTAACATTTATTTATTTGGATTTTTTGATTGCTCCATAATTCTTCAAAACTTGATCAACTGAAGGTCAATTACCTGGAGAGCAGCTTGAAAACTCACCCCAATGTCCCACTAACCTGGTATCTAGGCTACTTTAGGAAAATGCTTTACCATTCTTCCTTTCACTTGGGTTTCCTGAAGATTGGTAGACCTGTTTTTTGAAATACTTTGAGAGATATATAGTTGACTCAGCATTTCCATACCTTTGACCTGTTAGGGATTTAAAAGGGCTCCTCTCTCCAAAATAACCATTCACACAAGTCAAAACCTGCCCACTGCATTTTCAAGAGAGTGTTTGGTGACATTTCTGTTGTTAGCAGCTCAAATGTAATGTCTGCTTCAATTGTCCAAAGAAAATATGTATGGACAGGACAATGTAAGCTCTGTTATATATGCCTGCTCAAGTACTTGAAGAATGCACATTGAGGCAGACATGAGGAACAACCATAAAACTCCAATCTGACTTTACTTCTGAGTAATATCAGGGTCATTCTTATAACAATTCAATATCTTCTAAGCCATGTAACACCACATCAAACACATTTTTCTTTAGGGTCACAGTAAGAAGAATAATTTCTTATAAGCTACATGTCTTCAGGCAATCTTTGTTGTCTTAGATTGGCGCTTGGAAGACAATTCCTCAAAGAGCTCATTTTAGCCCTAGTATTAGAATTAGTCTCTATTGCATTAACTGTATGGTCAGATCTAGAGGTTAGCATATTGCCCAAGGGCATTGTGACTCTATCTGATCATTTATGGTGTCTGCGATTTTGTCTATAAAATTTCTTTTTCTTTCTGTTTTATATATGCTCCTTGAATTAGGATTTTCAGTGATAGCCATTGGTCTCAAAATGGCAGGCACAACTGGGCAATCACAGCCACAAATATTTTTATGTGTATTGCACACATTACACATGTTGGAAGATATAAGGCTTCCATTGAATGACCATGACTAACATTTGGAAGTCAATGATGTCCCTGACTTGAACCATCAGTGAGTTATATAACAGCATTTTATTGTATATTATATTTGGTCATACATTATGACTGCAGTCCTAAACCTACATATCTCTAAGTAAACCCCGAGAAATTTATTTTCAGATAAGCACATATGGATTTGATTTCTTTGTATCAGTTTAATTGGTGTCTTATTGTAACAATTCTGAAATAGAGTTGGGAGGGTATGTTCAAATTATCGACTCTTATTCATTATTTAGTTTTTGCAATGCTTTTAAAATATTCTTCCTCAAATGGACAGTTGATGTTTCAATTTTTATAAATTCTATTACAATTATTGATGGTTTTATGACTATCAATTTTGTCAATTTCAATGCTGAGAAAAACTTTTATAACTATTGACATTCACAATGATTTCTCTAAGTTTTATGCTAAAGCTATTTTATTTTCTAGCTAACTTTTTCTTGCTCCCAGGTCTGAGATCACACTCCCTCTTTTTACATCAAAGAGTGCAGTGACTAAAAAAGCCAAATACTGAAATGATCACTGTATGGCTGCAGACAATCTAATTAATGATTCATTAAGGACTGATGTGTTTGAGACCAATCAATTATGGTTTATGTTTAAAGACTTGTAGGAGAAGAGGTGAACTGATCCTCCTTTACTGGAGTAATCTGAAGTAGTAAGTAAAATAACCCTGGGGGACAGATATGAATAGGGTTTTGTAAGTAGTTTCCTTTTAATTACAGATCCAATAATTAATACCTCCTTCACTTATTTGAAGAAGAATGGAAGCCATTTTCAGAAGACTTTGTAGCCTGATTCTCAATCTTATTCAATGTTATGAAAGCATAACTATTTTAATATTACTTGCATTCTAATATTTTCCATTGACTATCTTTTAAGTAAATCACTCAAATCTCATTATAGTCTTAAAAAATTAAGTATTTTAAATCACATTTACATTATTAATTTCTTAATTACATATTCTGCATTTAAATTTGCTTTTGTAAAAAACATTTGTTCCCAATTGTGCATGGTGATGATTACTTTCTAGTTTCTGAAGAAGTTTTGGTTTAGGATAGATGCTCTACATGGAAAGAGTAGACTTAAAAAGTTGTACAATGATCCCATAACACATATCTTTTACCTATCATGGAACATCCTTTGGAAGAGCAGACTCTTAGCAGGACAGTTGTCTTTGAAAAAGGTTGGGTATAATTGTACTCCTTTCAGCATTTCCCATGCATATTATTCTTAATTCTATATTACAGGGAGAGAGAAGAGCATGGCATTGATTAAAGAATTAATACTATCATCTATAGAAGATATGTTGTAATTAAATAACTTTTGATTCCACCATTGTGCCTCTTTTGGATAGAATGAAAGAACACTTAGGTCTGATGGAAATGGTACTGGGTGAGATTTTGAAATATAGCTATTTATCCAATGGGATTGAAGAAAATTGTTATTGTGGCAAAAATAGCAATACTTCATTTGAGTAGAAATTTCAGTAGTTGAAGTACAATATATCACTTTTGTTGATGAAAGTAAGGAATAGGTAGTTTTATTTATGTGAAGAAAGCAAATTTTTAAGAGAGAGTATTTATTGGAATTTTGCACAGTAGAAATGCACTGAGTTAATTTCTTTGCTTTCTGCAAACATAAGAAAAGAATGAATTCCTCAAACCAATTTTGAAAGAAACTTATGGCTGCTTGCCAAAGATTTATCACCAAAGATGGATTTATTGTGACTGACACTTAAAATAATTTGATAGATTGCCTCATAAGAGAGAAGCTTTTCCTTTTTCTAAAATGCTTTCCAATAAGCTTTCCACTTAAGAGCTTATTATATTTTTGTCTAGAACTGAGACGAAAGTTGCTGTGAATACTTAATGCAGGGGTGTCAAACTCGAGTTGCCACATTATCGTCTCCCTTTGCTAAAATGGGGGTGGGCGTGGTCAGCACATGATGCATCTGGCCTGCGGGCCGCGAGTGTGATATCTCTGACTTACCTCACAAGTTGATTACTGGTTGTCCAGAGCTCTGTTGCAACAATAATATTGAAATTCTTGTTCTTTCTTGAATCATATGACATATTACAACAGGTGCTAAAATATCTTCTAGCATAATCTTATATACCAAATAGAGCAGAATGTATTCCCAGTAATATTTCCCCATATAGGAAATGTGCTCAGCTCAAGACAGGAGGGAAAATACAGAAAACAAGATCATAGTCATACACTGACTACAACCATCCCCAAAAACTCACTGGAAGTACATAGAATTGGAATTTCAAAGGATTGATAGGAAAATGATCCATGAATCTTTTGCACTTCTGATAAGCAAGTCCTTGTCAGGAGCAAAGAATATGAAATTGCCAGGAACAAAATTCATCTTTCCCCATTAAAGGACCTACCATAGTAGCTGAAAAAAAACCCAAGACAAGATATATTCTCTAGCATCTGTGGGGGACACAGAGTTACTCTGGTATATGTGGGGAAATTTGTTGTGCTATATCCACCATGCTATCACCAACTATGGCATTAATTGCAGAGTCACCAATACTAGGAAGCCAATGCTTCCCCTTAGTGGGAGTTATTGCTCTCAGTTCTTTTGAAACCACTTGTCACAGAAGTAGTTTAGTTTTGACAAGATTTAGTACACTAGTGGTGGCTTCTTGTTCTCACAACCTTTTGAAAGGAATTGTGCACTGTTTATAATGTAGCAGGGGGATGAATGTTGAAGAAAGCAATTTTCTAGACTACAAAAGTGTGAATATTCAGTTCTTTCTTCTATCATTTAATTGGAAATGCAATTGTAATTATTATATAAAATTCAGTCCTGCTTTTGATTTTTTTCCATTCAGAGAGTATAATAGAATTAACATTATCTTAATACATTTAGATTTTTGACAATATGAGTCACTCCAAACATCCAAAGAATATTATATCTGTTTCACATCTATAAAGGAAAATAACTTGGAAAGAATCTTTTTATTACTGCAATATAAACATTTTGAGTATCCTGACTGTATAGAACACAGGAATTTGCAGCTGAATCTCAGTGCAGTCTAGTATTTATTATTATCATACTGTATGCCATTTGACACCCAATGATTTTGGACTGACTAATTGGATGCTGAGGAAACTAAGAGGGAATAATTACTAGGGAATATAGTGTATAGAATATTTGCAGAGTAACCAAACAAGCAAAAGCCCAATCCATGGGGTCAAACATAGACTTCTGCCATACTTGCACTGGCAAGTTAGAAGTGAAACAAAAGTAAGGGTGATACACACTCATATTGCTTTCCCAATTCTGGGAAAGGTTCTGTCAGAGGAGCAGGTTTATTGAACAGGCTAGCTGGTAAATTATGGGAAGTTTCTCTGCTATTAATAAAACACTTGCAAACATATTCTGAAAAATTTTCCCCCAAAAGGTTGGAAAAAAGCTGATATGATTCCAATCTTCAAGAAGGGGAAAAAGTGGATCCAGGAAACTATAAACCAATCCAATTGATATCTATACCTGGAAAAATCCTGGAAATGATAATCAAGCAGCAGATTTTGTGATCATACAGAAATGAACAAAGTGATAGCAAGAAGACAGCATGGATTTGTTAAAAACAGATTATGACAGACAAATCTTATTTGCTTTTTTTGAAAGAGCAACACATCTTATTGCCTTTTTTTTTTTTTGAAAAGAGTGATTAAATCAGTGATCAGGAAAATGCTGTGGATATAGTTTATGTGGATTTTAGTTGGCATTTGCCAAAGTAGACCACAGCTTATTTCTTGGTAAGATAGAACAATATGGAACAGTACTACTACCAGATGGATTCACAGTTGACTGACCAACCGCACTCAGCATGTAGTCCTCAATGGAACTATATCTGCATGGAGGGAAACATGCAGTGGCGGTACCTCAATGTTATGTTTTACACCCAGTGCTTTAACATCTTCACAAATAATCCAGATGAGGGGATAGAAGGGGAAATCATCAAATGTACAGATGATACCAAGCTGGGGGAATTGCCAACATTTTGGAAGATAGTCCCAAGATTCAGAAAGATCTGACAGACTTGAGCCTTGGGCCTATTTAACAAGATGCAGTTCAGTGATGAGAAAAATCCTGTGTTTAGGCAAGAAAAATGTACAGGTTTGAATAGGTGGTACCTGGCTCAACAATAGTAATTGTGAGCGAGATCTAGCTATCCTAATAGACCACTACTTAAATATGAGACAGCAGTATGTTGCAGATGCCCCAAAAGCCAATGAAATTGTAGGATGCGTCTACAGAGGGATAATATCAAGATCACAAGAAATGATAGTACCGGGTTATATAGAAATAAGTAAACTACCCAATCCTTTTACCCATCAGCTTGCACTCTCAAAATAAGTGCATGCTGTGGGAAGCCAGACTCCATTTTCCTTTAGTATTTGGAGGAGGCAGAAGCACAAGAAAGACATATGTTCATCCAAGGATTAAAACTCATCCCCCACACACAGCATTTCTATTTCACTACATCCTGTTCTTTAATAAAGCATCTAGATCTATGCACATGGTCTGTTTTATTGGAGGATGATAATGATAATAACAACAACAACAATAATAATAACAACTGATCCTGCCTTTCTGCCACCAAACAGACAGTTAGGCTGCTGTGACTGGGCCTGGATAGTTATCCAGTGCAGTTCCTACACTTATGAGATTACTGTATTTGGATCACTAGTAGCTTACCCACCATGAACCAACCCAGGCACCTACCATCACTAATGATAATAAGAAATCAACAAAATTCCACATCAGATCGGTCGCCGCCCAGGTCAAAAAGGACCGCATCAGATGCTATGGCTCCTGGACACCTGTTAAAAAAAGGGGCTACAGGACTCAGTTGTTACTGTGAGGGAACCAGGGTATGGAGGGCAGGGCTGATGTCATGACAATATGACGAGTGATTCCGGGGCTCCGGGACTGGTGTCGATACTGCCGCAGCTGGAAGGTCCATCTGGACCCAAATTGTCCCATAGAGATGATGGTCGAGGAGAGCACAGCCTGCTGATTCCAGGGACACCACAAAGTCCCTGGTTGATCCAGGTAAAGCCCTCCAATTCAGCTGTAGAAGGAAGCAGCCATTGAAGCTGCTGAAAGGTTGGGAAAGCTCCGGAACGGAAGAGAAGAAGAAAGAAAGTGTGTTGGTTTTGAGTGAGACTTTAAAAAAAAATTCTGATAAAAGTGAGAACACCCTAAGGAGAGGAAACATTTTAGAAAATAGAAGACAGAAGAACAAGTGGCAAAATTGAACCTGATTGTCAAATTAATTGGAGTTATTGAATTTTTTACAAGGACTTAGTTTTTTTTAACTGGACTGGATTTTATTAGATTAAGGCAATTTTTAGAATTAATTTTAAAGACAGACTTTGTATTTTTTCTTTTTTGTTGATTTTCTTTTTCTCCTTAAAGAGGAATCTTTTGTTTAGAAGCTTCGTAGATTTTTTTCTTCTTTTGGTTTGTCACAGTTTAACAAAGTACTGACAATCAAATAATTTAAAAAACTGCCACCTAGAGGTCTTAAAATTCTTTTTTTTTATTTTGAAGGAATTGAAGTTAAATTAGTTGGAATGTTTTCCTAGTCACAGGCTGTTTATATTAAGATAGAGAGTAAAGCACTGAATAAATGTTTATGCAGGTGCAATTTAACAGCTGGAGAATGAAGTTGAAAGAGACAAGATTGCTGTGACCTTGGATTAAATTTTGCTGAAAATGGTTGAAATTTAGATATTGTGCCTTGAACAGTGTATGGTGGTGGTAATTTACTTTGTGACTCAGTTTTAAGCTACAATTGAATCTTTTACTTTTTTTATACTGGTTGGTGGCCATTCTTGCCCTACTTTTTTCCTTTTCTTTCTTTTTTTATAGCTATTAGCCTGACTTCAGCCTCATTGATGGAATATAATCTTTTTTTCTTTTTCTTTTTTAAATTTTTGATTTTTTTTCTTTTTCCCTTTTAAGAGTATTGGTGGATATTTTTTCCTTTTTCTATTTTCTTCATATTTTTACATTTTAGTCTCTTTTCTTTTTTGTTGGTTTATTTGGATGAAATTGGTCTTCCTTTTTTCTCTCCTTTTTTATTACCTTCTTTTATTTTTATTTTTTTGCAACTTTTTACTATTTTCCCCTTATCTTTGATAATTGGATTAGGGTAAAGAAGAACCCAAAGATTGTTCCTGGTGTTGTATGCAGAAACCTTTGATTGGGATTGCAACTAATCCAAGATGAAGAAGACACCCTCCTCTCTAAGCCCAAACTCTCAGCAGTCAATTCGCACTAAGCTACAGCAAGAGAAAGAAAAGAGAGGGAGAAGGAAAAGGGAAAGGAGCAGGGGTGGGTTTCTACCAGTTCTGTCCACCTCTGTAGAACTGGTAGCTCTGAAGAGCAGCAGACATAGAACTGGTTCTATGTCTGATGATGTTTTTGCCCATTCGGGCTCTTACCTGATCTTTATTTCCTGATTTTTCAACTTCAGCTGCCGAATGAGGCACAGCTGCAGTTTAAAAAGCTGGAAAAGAGGGCTGTTTCAAAGGCTGCTTCTCTGCACGCAGCGTGCTGATGATGATTTATAGGTGCGCGCTCCCAGTGTGCAGGGAAGCACATCATAAATCACCAAACCTCGTAAATCACCGAACTGATAGTCCTATCCCACTCCTGGAAAAGAGATTACACTACAAATGATAATGCAAGTAATACAAGAACAATATGGAAAGAATAGAAGAGACAACAGAGAAAACAGATGAGAAAATAGAGAACATACAACAAATAATGATGGAGAATGAAGAGAAATTTCAAAAACTAGAAGAAAAAGGCAGGCAGATTTTAAAAAATGGAGAAATTGATAACAGGCTGACAGTGGTTGAACAGGACAAGGGAAGAGAAATGCTTGCCTGGGAGATGGACAGAGCTGATTTTTATCTAAGATTTCAGAATATTGAAGAAGAAAAGGGAGAAAATCTTGCAGAAATAATGATAGAAGTACTGGCAAGAGCCTTGGAGATACCTAAAGAAAAAGTGATGGATGGAATAGATGAAGTATTCCAAGTGTTTACAAGATATGCTATGAAAAAATAAACTACCTAGAGAAGTCCATGTGAGATTTACTAAAAAAAAGCAATCAAAATGCAAATACCGCAGAGAGCAAAAGATGTCCCACTGAAATACAAAGGAAAGGAGATTATAGTCCTGAGACAAGTACCAAGAAAAGTGAGAGATCTGAGAAGAGAATATCAATTCTTGATGGAAATTCTAATCAAAAAGGAAATGAACTATAGATGGCTGATCCCAGAAGGCCTAATATTTACTTGGCAAGAGCAAAGATATAGATTGGACTCAATAGAGACAGCATAATTATTTTATGAAAGAAGAAGAGAGATGGGAGGAGGAAATAGGCAAATCTCAAAAGGAGATGGTCGAGATAAGAGATAAGGAAAAGATAAGGAAAAAAAGAGATGAAAAAATACAGGAAGAAGGAACAGTAGGTGGAAGGGTGGAACTCAAAGAACCAAGAGAGCAAAGAACAATGAGAGCAATAAACCCTACTTATAAAATATAAACAATGAAAAAAAAGAAATTGATTACAATAAACATAAAGGGATTAAACTCAGCCATCAAAAGGAAAAAAAAATCCATAAATTAGAAAAATTAAAATTAGATATAGTCTGCTTGCAAGAAGTTCATATCAAAAAACAACATGTCCAAGTACTGAATCACCCTAGAATTGGTAATTTATATTCCTCATTGGCACAAACAAAATAAAAGAGGAGTGGTATTATATATTCAGAATACAATTAAAGCTAAACTAATCTTTACAGATGAAGAAGGAATAATATTGATGATGGAAGTAACTTAAAGATGCTTCTAGTAGTAATTTATGCACCAAATGAAAAACAAGATTTTTATTAAAAAAACACAAGAGAAAATAATAAAATTGGAATATGATAATATTTGTATCTTGGGAGATTTTAATGCAACAGTGGACACAAAAATGGACTATAAAACATAGAAAGCTAACAAACAAAATAGAAAGACACTCCCAAAATCTTTTTTCAAGATGGTACAAGAATTAAGCATTTGAGATGTCTGGAGAGAAATAAATACTAAGAATAGACAATATACATTCTACTCTAATAGACATTTATCATGGTCAAAAATAGATATGATTTGGATGTCAATGGAGCTAATTCCTAATATACAAGAAGTAAATATAGAAACAAGTATTTGGGTGGACCATAATCCAATATGGGTCAAATGGCAGGGACAAAAGAAAAGATTAAGATGGACTTTGAATAATTCAGTTTTGAAGGAAAAAGAATTTACACAAAATATGGAAAAAGAATTGACTTTCTTCTTTAAAGAAAATAAAAAGGAGGATACTTCACTACAAAATGTATGGGACATGATGAAGACCTATACTAGAGGCCTAATCATAAGCTACATGAGAAAAAGGAACATCAAAAAAAGACAAAAACAACTAATACTAGAGGAAGATTATAAAAAATTGGAAAAAGAACTACAAAGAAATCCACAAAAGAAAGATATTAAAACTCAAATGGAAATAATTAAAGATAAAATGGGGTTGATGGAAAAAGAAGAACAAGCACAAAAAAAAAATGAAGAGTTAAACAGAACTTCTTCAAAAATGCAAATAAACCAGGCAGATGGCTAGCATATAAATTGAAAAAGGAGAGAGAATAAAAAATATATAATACAATTAATAGATGAATACGGAATAGTTTGTAATGGAAATGAAGAAAAAATAGAAATTGTACAGAAATATGAGAAACTATATGATCAAGAGAACATCAGAGAAGGAAAAGTTAAACAAAGAAGCAAAAAGTTAAAGTATCCCAAATACCTGAGGAAACTAAGACAATGCTAGAAGGGAAAATAACAATGATTGAATTGACAGAGGTGATAAATAGATAAAATACTGGAAAAACACTGGGTCCAGATGGACTACCAGCAGAGTTTAATAAGACCATGCAGGAACCTTTAAATATAAGAAAGCTTGATGTAATGAATGAGGTTTTGTCAAAAACCAAAATACCAAACTCATGGACAGAGGCTTATATAACTCTTATACCAAAAGAAGATACTGATAAATAAAAAAATTGTAGACCTATATCCTTGCTGAATGCAGACTATAAAATATTTGCCTCAGTAATGGCAGAAAGACTTAAAATATATCTGAATCACTTTATACAAACTGATCAAAATGGATTTCTGTCCAAGAGGCAAATAAAAGATAACATGAGAATAATCCTGAATACATTGGAATACTATGAAGCACATCCAGAGAAGCAAATTTCCTTGGTGTTTTTAGATGTGCAAAAAAGCTTTTGACAATGTAAATTGGCAATTTATGTTATTGCAAATGGAAGAGATGTGTTTTGGAGAAAGATTAAGGCAATTGAGGCAATATATCTTAAACAATCCGTAAAAGTAATAATAAATGGAGATTTGACAGATAATATTAAGATTAAAAAAGAAACTAGACAAGGATGCCCTCTGTCACCACTGTTGTTTGTATTGATTTTGGAAGTATTAAATAGAAATATTAGGCAAAACAAAGAAGTAAAGGGAATGAAAATAAAAAAGGAGGAATACAAGCTACAAGCATTTGCAGATTATCTGGTCTTTATATTGGAAGAACCACTGGAAACAGCACCTAAATTGATAGAAAAGATTGCAGAATATGGACAAGTGGCAGGATTAAAAATAAATAAAGATAAAACTAAGAAAGAATTGACAGACAAACAGAATATCCAGATTACAAACAAAGTGAAATATTTGGGAATACAGCTGATGGCAGGGTGGGGAACAGTAAAGGAAGATAATTATTATAAACTCAATCAACAGATTGCGACAGACTTGGAAAAATGGAAAGACTTACAATTATCTCTAATAGGGAGAATATCTACAATCAAGATGAATATACCACCAAGGATATTATATTTATTTCAGACAATTCCAATTAAATTAGGGAAAGAATATTTTGAGGATTTAAACAAAATAATGTTGAAATATATATGGTAAGGAAAGAAGGCAAGAATTGAACTTAAACTTTTACAGGAGGCTAGAATGAAAGGAGGTTTTGGTCTACCCAATTGGGAAGTATACTACCAGGCAGCAATACTGATGTGAGTGAAAGAATGGCTGAGAAATACTAAATTGTAAACATTGGAAGATCATGATTACAATTGGGGTGGCATCCATTTCTATGGTATAAGGAAAGCAAAGTACATGGGTATTTTAGGAGATACTATATCCGAGATGCGTTATTGTTAACATGAGAGAAAAAAAGGAAACAACATTATATGAAAATATCAGTCTGCGTATCAACAATAGAGGCATTTGTGTATCCAATTGTTTTTAAAATGGAACATATAGTCAGATACAGTGAAATCTTAAATGAAAAGGGTAAACTCAAAACAAAGCAAGAGTTAGATGAACAAGGAATAAACATGAACTGGTACTCATATGTGCAAATACATTCTAGATATGATAAAGACAGTAAGAAAGAATGATTCGATAAAGAACCTTCTGAATTGGATAAAATCTTAACAGGCGCTGATAAGAGGATGATTAAAAAATTATATGCTTATTTATTAGAAGTGAAGTTAGAAGAAGAACAAGTCAAAGAAACGATGATTGCATGGGGGGGGGAATTTTGGCTATAGGGTAAATTTAGAAAAATGGCAGAAATTATGGATATAAATTATAAATTAACAATGTCAACAGCATATAAAGAGAATTTGTATAAGATGGCATATACACCCGGCAAGAATAGCAAAGTTCAAAGATAAATCGGCAAAATGTTGGAAATGTCATCAGATACCTGGATCATATTACTATATGTGGTGGACATATGCAGAAACTAAAAGATATTGGACTAAAATATACACATGGTTGGAAAAAACAGCATATAGATTTAAAACCAGAGACATTTTTATTGGGAATTTTACCTGAAGGTTACAACAGAGAATTGACATACTTGATTATTAATGTTTTAATTGCAGCTAGAATTGTATTTGCTCAAAATTGGAAAAATGAGAAAAATTCTGATAGAGGAGGAAGTGATTAAGAAAATAATGGGATGTGCAGAAATTAGTAGATTAACATTAGCAATTAGAGAGCAAGAAGAAAAAGAGTACTATAAGATATGGGATTTGTCGAACAAGAAGGAATGGTCTCAAAGTTAAATACAGCCAGACAGATATTTTTGAACAGGCCAATAAACCAGGAAGGTGGTTGGCCTATAAACTTAAAAAGAAAAACAAAAAAGATTGATCTACCAATTAATAGTTGAGAACGGGGATGCCCAACAAGGGATAGAACAGAAAAAAGAAAATGCATGTAAATTTTTTGAAGATCTTTATAGAAAGAAGGAGGTAAATGGGGATATGATAAGAAACTATTTGGGTATTACTAAAGATAAAATAATTAAGGAGGAGATGAAGGAAATGTTAATTAGAGATATTACGTGGTCCGAGTTAAAAGCAGCAATAGAAAACCAAAAGAACAATAAAACCCCAGGACCCGACGGGATACCAGGGGAACTTTATAAAGAAATAGGAGAACAAATAAGACCTCTCATGGTGGAAGTATATAATGAGGTCCTACTAGCAGCAAGAATGCTGGATTCATGGAAGGAGACATTGATATCGTTGATTCCGAAAGAAGATTCAGATTTACGACATATACAAAATTATAGACCAATTTCCCTGTTAAATACTGGTTATAAAATATTTACTACAATTATATCAAATAGATTGAAAAAAATATTGAATGAATATATACATAAAGATCAAAACGGATTTCTTCCTAATAGACAAATTAGGAATAATTTAAGGATAGTATTAAATGTTTTGGAATACTACGAAGCCCATCCGATAAAACAAATAGCCCTTGTATTCTTGGATGCACAGAAGGCCTTTGACAATCTAAACTGGCAATTCCTAATTCAACAAATTTACAGTATGAATCTAGGCACTAAATCTGAAAACATCATGACTACAATTTATGATTCACAAAAGGCGAATATTATAATTAATGGAGAGTACAGGCGCTCGATAAAAATAGAGAAAGGAGTCAAGCAGGGATGTCCATTATCCCCCCTGCTCTTCATATTATCTTTGGAAACATTGCTTACACGAATTAGACAGAATCCAGGAATAAAAGGACTAAAAATTAAAAAAGAAGAATATAAACTCCAGTCATTTGAGGATGATATGGTATTTTTCATAGAGGAACCAATTGAAACAGGTCAAGAATTACTGAAAGAGTTAGATCAATTTGGGGAAGTTGCAGGACTTAAAATTAATAGGGAAAAATGAAATTAATAACTAAAAATTTAACAGAAAAACAAAAACTAAAATTGGAAAGGATAATGGGATTACAAATAGTAAAAAAAGTTAAATACTTAGGAATTTGGTTGATGGCTCAATGCAAAACTCTAATGGAAAATAATTATAATAAATTATTACAGCAAGTTAAAAAATTTTTAGAGATATGGGTTAAATTGCAAATGTCCTTATTAGGGAGGATTGCCACTATAAAAATGAATATTCTGCCCAAATTTATTTACTTATTCCAAACAATACCAATAAAAATACATAAAAATTACTTCGTGGAACTTAACAAAATAATTACCAAATTTATCTGGCAAGGGAAAAAAACGAGGATAAACCTAAAGGCAATGCTAGATATGAAGAGCAGGGGAGGTATGGCACTCCCAAATTGGGAATTATACTATAGTGCAGCCTCCTTACTCTGGTTGAAAGAGTGGGTAAATCTGTCGAATAAAAGGATCTTATTTTTAGAAGGCCATGATTTACAGAGGGGATGGCATGCATTTTTATGGGACATTGGGAAAATTAAGCAGAAGTATTTCCACAGACATATAATTAGAGATTCCTTATTGGCTAATTGGAACAAAATAAAAAAACATTATTTAAAAATCCCAATTTGGATTTCAACGATGGAGGCGATGATACATCCAAATTATCTAGATCTTAATAAAATGATAAAATACAAAGACCTTCTTGATGGGCAAGGAACTTCAAAATCATGGCAAGATCTCCAAGAAAAGGGGCTACAAGTAGACCGGTGGGCTTACTTGAAAATTCAAAATAGATATAGCCAGGACAAGAAAAATTTTGGAATTTATATTAAGGCACAACAATTAGATAAAATTTTATTAGGTCCAGATAAAAAAAATATATATCTAAATTTTATAATTATTTACTAGAGATGGAATTAGGAGAGGAAGTAGTCAAAGGCAACATGATAGCTTGGAAAAGAAACATAGGACGTAGCATTATATTATTAGAATGGGAAAAGGTTTGGACAAGGAATAATAAAATTACACGATCAGTAGCATATAAAGAAAATGCCTATAAAATGTTTTATAGATAGCATCTTTCACGCTCGAGAATAGCGAAAATGACTCCTAACATGAATCCGAATTGCTGGAAATGTAAAAAGAAACAGGGAACATTTTTTTATATGTGGTGGTCCTGCACTGAAGCCCAAAGATACTGGCACCAAATAAAAAAATGGTTAGCAAATTGAATTGAAACCAGAATTCTTCCAATTGGGGATATTTAATAGACAAATTCCTAAAAATGTCAAATATATAATACTGCATATTCTTACTGCAGCCAGAATAATCTTTGCACAGTGTTAGAAACAAGCAGCTATTCCAACAGAGGAAATGGTTATACAGAAGATAACAGCCTGTGCAGAGATGGACAAGTTAACCTTAACACTTAAGGAAAAAGAAACATCAGAATATTATAGAAGCTGGGAGTGCTGGTATGACTGGATAGAACAAAAATAGAAAATATATTAGTAAACAACATAAAATGTAAAAGAGGTAGTAATTATATATTTGCAATAAGATATATTTGTAAATGTATCACCAATATTGTTAACTAACAAGGAACCATAGATTGTCGATAGTAGAATTGTTAGTTTTTAATCATTTTTTTTCTATTTCTTTTTTCTTCTTCTTCTGTGTGTTGGGTTTGTTTGATATTTTGGTTTTGTAATCAATAAAGTTTGTTTTTTTTAAAAAAAGATATGGGATTTATTTTACCAATGGCTAGATAGAAAAGTAGGAAACTGAAGAATAATACAATAGTAATGATACGTTATGATTGATTATTTTGGATTGAATTATAATATGAATTAAAATTAGTAAGAACTGAGATTTGCTCTAAAGGATAATGCGGATTTGAAATCAAAATCTAATGATGTTGTAATAATAATATAATATGACATGGAAAGTTGATTAATGTAATATGAATGTAAATGTAAATCTAAGAGGAAAAGACTATAGATATTGTGCATAAGAAATATGTACCAACCAACACACTGTATAATTGAAAGAAGATTTTATTTGTTGTTTTATTTTTATGTTTGCTGTTAAAAATAAAAAAACATTTTAAAAAAAGGAAACCAGGGTGCAACTGCAAAGCAACTGAAACAAAAGTGCGAAACTTGGACAACCGAAGAAAATTGAGAAATCATCAAATATTGCATGCAGAACCAACAGCCAGAAAAGGAAAGGAAAAAAGAGACAGCAGGGTTAGAGACTGAAAGAGTGTGTAGCAAGAGGCTTCCCTGGAAATTCAGAAAACCCTGTTAGAAGCGAACCTAGACGGCTTGCTCTAGAGAAAGAAGGAGCAACTGCCAAAGCCCTAGAAAGAGTTATATATTCTGACAAGGAATGCAGTAAATGTGCTTGGGCCAGAAGCTGAACTCCAAGATCCTTTGCAATGCACTTCATAATAAGTCTATCAGCACTCCAGGCCAAGCTCACCTTGATGGAAAAAACAACCTTCAAGATACAATTGGTATGTGCTCTGTATCAAAAATTCCCCAGGGGCAAATAACCTCAGTAGTGACCTTGTTCAGCAACAGAAAGGGAGGACAGCAGGAAAAAGTAACAAGAATCAAAGATATCAGATCACCTGCAAGTTCAAGACAACGTAGCTGATAGCAACATCTATTTTCATACCATGCATCCCCTGTAGTTGACATTTTGTTCAGTTTTGGAAATTTCTTGGCATGACAGTATTATGAGTACATGTAATCAATATATTCCAGGCTGCATCTCTGAAGAAAGGTTATTACAAAAAGGTCAGCTTTATGGGTGCTGTAAAATCACTAAATATTGTCAGACTGTCATCTAATTAATTTGTCTTCAACACTTTGACATGAATGAATCTGTAAAGACATGCAAAATACAAAGAGGGCAAGTATGTGAAGGGGGAGCTCAAGAAGAACAATATACTTTGTAAAACCATAGCAACAACAGAAATCATTTCCTAGAATGATTTCTCTCACCTCCCAAGTTATGCCAAGGCAAAACTAGGTATACTCTTCAGCTGCAATCCATCTCTAGGATATATTTCATTTTGTTGAATGTGTTGAGTTAAATTCCCAGAATTCTTACCAGCAGCCATGTTTCCAGGCACTTGGAAGCCATATGGACTGGGGAAAACTGGCCTAGTAGATATAAAATCAGATATACAGTATAAAAAGTCCCATGCTCAATCAATGGAAACACAGTTTTGTAGTATTCACAAAAAGCTGGACATGGGCAGGATCTTCCTAGTGGAGAGGGGGTTATATTGCTTTCACTATTACTGGTGAGATTTTCAGAAGAAAGGACTCTGGTAGCTTGAACTATGATATTTTATTGAATTTGTTCAATAAAATGTACTGCAGTTAACTATGTATGTGAATGAAATTTGTTAAAAGGTGCCATCAGACTCTTCCTGAGTTTTTGGTACTACAGACTAATGTAAATTTTCTTCTACAGTGCCTAAGTTGATATTATTCTTATTCAACTAAATATGGAAGAATTTTTTTCCTGGCTGCAAATTACTTTCACTTTCTCCTTATGGAAGCCAATGATGATTTCCTGGGTAGTGAAATTGACTAGATTGGATCAACATCTACATTGGATTTTCACTACAGGATCTTGATTTTTTAAATTTTTGATAGAACTTTCTCTTTTCTTTTTCTTCATGTCTTCATTGTGAGAAATATTATTTCAGTATTTTCTGCAGCCATTTTGTTACAATGCATTTAACATCTCTGTCATTGAAAGGAATTGTTTTTTGTTTTGTTTCATAAGCTGAAATACCAGAGAGTCTGTGAATGGATAATAAAAGAATTTCTGGAAAAATGCTTTTTAATTCTACAAATTGAAATTGAAAATATTGTAAAAAGCTTGATAAAATTACCAGGATTTCAAATCAACTTCAAGAGGACCCTGAGATACAAATGACAGCAGTCAAGCCAGAATTAAAATAGGATGGATTGGAATCTAACTCATTGTTGACACATCTGAAGAAGAAGCAGTTTGGCTGAAAAGCAGGCAGCTTGTTGTAGAAGGCTGAAAGGAGTCTGGATTTTATAGCCTTAGAATTGACAGATTGGATGAATGATGGACTGGACTATCTTAAGAAGATTGATGGAGATTTGAGAATGGACTTATTACACCCAAGTGGAAAACAATTTGGACTGACTTTCCTGGGAAGATGAATCCATTTTGGAAAATGGATTTATTATATCTAACCAGATAATAACTGACAAGATATTCTGTATTTTGTGAGTGACACTTTGCTGAACAATGAATGTAGTGGATATATTTATAGCAGAAGTTTGGAATCCTGGAAGTTGAGATAAAATTATTGGGAAAGATCCCAATTGAAATTTTAAGGGAAAATTTATATTATTAAGAATCAAACAAGGATATTTGATCCTGGATGGATCAGAAGTAATGATTGTGTTGATTTGTGGCACATAAGA
The DNA here is from genome assembly GCF_049901735.1 of Notechis scutatus. Classification (NCBI taxonomy): domain Eukaryota; kingdom Metazoa; phylum Chordata; class Lepidosauria; order Squamata; family Elapidae; genus Notechis; species Notechis scutatus. The sequence goes on along the minus strand of NC_142025.1, from coordinate 81,470,702 downwards.
AGTTATTGTAGACTTTCCATGAGTTAAATACAACAATAGATTGTTAACAGAAAGCTTTGAAATTTACCTTTCCTGTTGATTTACTGGTTAACTACTTTGTTTTTAATATAGTGGACAGAAAACAGGACAAGTTGGTTGTAAATAGATATTTATTTATTTATTTATTTATTTGTCAATTGCTTACAAGATAATAGGTATAAGTAAAAACATAGTTATGAATAAATGGATACATATAAGAAAAATAAAAATATATATAAAAGAAACAATAGGATGGGGATGGTAGGCACATTGGTGTGCTTATGCATGCCCCCTACATATCTCTTAGGAAAGGGGTGAGGTCAATAGTAGACAGTCTAAAGTTAAAGTTTTTGGGGTTTGGGGAAAAAAACCACAGAGTCAGGTAGAGTATTCCAGACATTGACCACTCTGTTGCTGAAGTTGTATTTCCTGCAATCAAGTTTGGTGCAATTAACCTTGAGTTTGTATCTATTGTTTGCTCTTGTGTTGTTATGGTTTAAGCCGAAGTATTCATTGACTGGTAGGACATTGCAATGTATGATTTTATATACTATACTTAGTTTGGATTGAAGGTGGCGTAGTTCTAGGTTTTCTAGGTCTAGAATTTCAAGTCTGGTGGCATAAGGTATTCTGCAACAAGTAGAGGAGTGGAGAACTCTTCTTGTGAAATATTTCTGGACTTTCTCAACTGTGTTAATATCAGATACGTAATGTGGGTTCCAGACTGATGAGCTGTATTCAAGTATTGGTCTAGCAAATATTTTGTATGCTCTAGTTTATTAGTGTAATATTACCAGAGAAAAAGCTATGTGAGATTAGGTTAACAACTCTTAATGACTTTTTGGCTATGTAGTTACTCTAGCACTTAGGTCATTTGAGATGAGTACTCCAAGATCCTTGACAGAGTTTGGATCATCAACAAGGTCTTGACTATTCAGCCTGTATCTTATTTTCTGATATATATTTTTTTGCCAATATGTAAGACAGAGCATTTATTTGTTGAGATTTGAAGTTGTCATTTGTTTGACCATTCTGATACATAGTCAAGGTCTTTTTGAAGGGTAGCAGTATTGTCTGTGGTGTTGAATAGCTTTACATCATCAGTGAAGAGAATGCAGTTGCTCTTGATATGATCACATAGGTCATTTATGTAGAGTATGAAAAGAGTTGGTCCTAGAACACTGCCTTGGGGGCCACCATTGTTGACAGGTACAGAATTTGATAGGACGCTCCCAATTTTGACCATTTGTTGTCTGCTTGACAGGAATGCTTCTATGCATCTATTGCTTTGCCCTGATCAAGTTGTGTAGTCCATATGTTTTTGCAGTGTAAGAGTTGCAGATTACATGATAGTTTTTTCCTAAAACCAAATTGTTTATTAGAGAGTAGCTTGTTTGTTTCTAAGTGGAGGTTGATTGATTGGTTAATAATTGATTCCATGACTTTACAGGTGATGCAGCATAAAGAGTCTCCCTTTTTGAAGATGGGGATGACTGTGGCTTGTGACCATAGTTTTGGCAAGGAGCTGATCCTGAAAGATTTTTCGAAGATTATGCTTTGAGGTTCGGCTATGGCAGTGGGTAGCTTTTTAAAGAAGTAGGGACACATTCCATCCAGTCCAATAGATAGAGATGGTTTTAGATTACATAGTGCTTTTTCAACATTGTCTTCTGTAAAATCGATATGTATTAGATCATTGTAGTTGTCTGTGGTTCGACTAGGAAATACTAGGCATGATTCATTGCTGTTTACAAATACTGAGCCAAAGAATGTGTTAAAGAGGTTGGCTTTAATAGTGTCGTCGTTGCAGTCTTTACCATTAGGTCCATTCAGGGGTGGGATGGACCTTGAGTTTTTTAGTTTGTTGTTTACAAAATTGTAGAATGCGTGGGTGGAATTGGTGCATAGAAGGTTTTCTTCCTGTTTAATGTGATAATTGGTGCATTCAGTTTTTATCTGGTGGCATAAATTTTTGTATCAGCTTTTGAAGTTGGCAACATGACCAGATTTGTTTTTCCGCCAAAGTGATTTCTTTTTGGATTGAAGTTTCCTTATTGTTTTGGGTAATTTGTTTTTTCTGGTTTGGGGAGTTGTTAATGGTACATATAGTTTGATGACTCTTTTGACTTCAAGTAAAAATATGTTGTAATGGTCTTCTACAGTATTGCATCCAGAGAATAGAAATTGCCAATCAAGGGATGAGAGATCATTGTTTATAAGATCATAGTTGCCTTTTTTTAAGTTATAATTGGGGATTTTGTCATTGTGGTGATTTTTGTGTGGATGTATGTTGAGACAAAAGTCAATCATGTTGTGATCACTGTTGGAAAAGGGTTTTTTAATTTGTATTCTGTAAATTGAATTCAAACTATTGCAGAAGATGAGATTGAGGCAGTTGTTAAGTCTAGTGTTGTTGGTTACCAGTTGCTCTAGTCCCAGATTTGTTACTGCATTGTAGAAGGTTGCATGTGTGATTCAGTTGTACATTCATTAAGGGTCCAGTTAATATGGGGTAGATTGAAGTCACCAAGAAAGGATGCTGCCCATGTTAGTAGTGTATTTAGCTTGTTTGCATGTTCAACGTCATAATCAGGTGCTCTGTAACATAGTAAGAACCAAAATGTGATATTTAAGGACAGTTCACAGATGATGGTCTCAGGAATAGCAAGGTCCTGGGTAACTTGGATGTTTTTTTAGATGTGGGGACTTTTTATAGAAGATAGCGACACCACCTCCTCTATAGATTTCATGATCTGATCAGTAAACATGATAGTCTCTTACTGTGGTAATGGAGTCAGGGAGAGATGCTTTGACCCATGTTTCACAGACAAATACACTGCTCAAAAAAATAAAGGGAACACTTAAACAACACAATGTAACTCCTATTCAATCACACTTCTGTGAAATCAAACTGTCCACTTATTTAGCAACACAGATTGACAATCAATTTCACATGCTGTTGTGCAAATGGAATAGACAACAGGTGGAAAGCATAGGCAGTTAGCAAGACATCCCCAATAAAGGAGTGGTTCTGCAGGTGGTGACCACATACCACTTCTCAGTTCCTATGCTTTCTGGCTGATGGTTTGGTCACTTTTGAATGCTGGTGGTGCTTTCACTCTAGTGGTAGCATGAAAGGGAATCTACAAAAGACAGAAGGGGCTCAGGTAGTGCAGCTCATCCAGGATGGCACATCAATGCGAGCTGTGGCAAGACGGTTTGCTGTGTCTGTCAGCATAGTGTCCAGAGCATGGAGGTGCTACCAGGAGACAGGCCAGTACATCAGGAGACGTGGAGGAGGCCGTAGGAGGGCAACAACCCAGCATCAGGACTGCTACCTCCACCTTTGTGCAAGGAGGGACAGGAAGAGCACTGCCAGAGCCCTGCAAAATGACCTCCAGCGGGCCATAAATGTGCATGTGGCTGCTCAAACAGTCAGTAACAGACTCCATGAGGGTGGTATGAGGGCCCGACGTCCACAGGTGGGGATTGTGCTTTCAGCCCAGCACCGTGCAGGATGTTTGGCATTTGTCAGAGAACACCAAGATTGGCAAATTCGCCACTGGTGCCCTGTGCTCTTCACAAATGAAAGCAGGTTCACACTGAGCACATGTGACAGATGTGACAGGGTCTGGAGATGCTGTGGAGAACATTCTGCTGCCTGCAACATCCTCCAGCACGACCAGTTTGGCAGTGGGTCAGTAATGGTGTGGGGTGGCATTTCTTTAGGGGGCTGCACAGCCCTCCATGTGCTCACCAGAGGCAACCTGACTGCCATTAGGTACCGAGATGAGATCCTCAGACCCCTTGTGAGACCATATGCTGGTGCGGTTGGCTCTGAGTTCCTCCTAATGCAAGACAACGCTAGATCTCATGTGGCTGGAGTGTGTCAGCAGTTCCTGCAAGACGAAGGCATTGATGCTATGGACTGAGCTGCCTGTTCCTCAGACCTGAATCCAATTGAGCATATCTGGGACATCCATGCACCAACACCACGTTGCACCACAGACTGTCCAGGAGTTGGGGGATGCTTTAGTCCAGGTGTGGGAGGAGATCCCTCAGGAGACCATCCGCCATCTCATCAGGAGCATGCCCAGGTGTTGTAGGGAGGTCATACAGGCACATGGAGGTCACACACACTACTGAGCCTCATTTTGACTTGTTTTAAGGACATTACATCAAAGTTGGATCAGCCTGTAGTGTTTTTTTCCACTTTAATTTTGAGTTTAACTCCAAATCCAGACCTCCATGGGTTGCTAAATTTGATTTCCATTGATAATTTTTGTGTGATTGTGTTGTCAGCACACTCAACTATGTAATGAACAAAGTATTTAATAAGAATATTTCATTCATTCAGATCTAGGATGTCTTATTTTTGAGTTCCCTTTATTTTTTTGAGCAGTGTATGATGTCGAATTTAGCTGTATTTAGTAAGAGGAGAAATTCAGGTATTTTATTTACAAGGCTTCTTGCATTGAGTAGCTTGCATTTAAGGCCAGTTGTAGTTGGAATAGAGGTAGTTAGGGGCGTGCATGCCTAATTTTGAGTGATGTTGGATTGGATGAGGTCTGGTTGGATGCGGAGTTGTGAGTTGTGTGACTTTCTTTTGATGCAATCAGCTCTCTAGTCAATATATAGGTCCTTTTCTCCATTGTCTAGATGGTTTTTGAGTTCTGTGCGGAGTTCACGGGAGCGGATTCTTTGCAGTATGGATAAGTCTGGTCTTAAGTGAACTTTTTGTGGTTGGGATTCGTTTTTGCAATGGCATTTATTGTATGAATGAATATGTGTTTGCTGGACTCATTTTTGCATACAACTCTACAAAATCTTGGGGCCACAGAGCTGTCATTGTATTTGTACCCATGGCCATCTCTGGTTATTTCAACGAAATCTTCAGGAGAGATGTTAGTTGTATTTGAGTTGCTTATGATATCACGAACTTTGGTGATGTTCAGTTATAACAATACTTCCCTACTTATTGAAAGTCCAAAGTTACTGTCCTTTTAAAGAGAAAATCCGGATTAGCAATTTGATGAAGAGGGAAGGAGGTGCGGCAGGGGGGAAGCAGTCTGTTTCACACCCTGGCTGCAAATGTCTGATATAGAAGTTTATAAATTATGGGCCTGTTTCAGAAGGGGAAAAAACTAACATTGTTGCAATATATTTATCAGTATTCAACCAAGGGGACAATAATATATTCACATGTGCTTTTGTCCTTTGTCCCTTTTAATGCACATTTTTTATGTTGTCTTTTTTTCTTTTTTGAAAAAAAAATCTTTTTTTTTTTTTTGGAATTTGTATTTTAACTTTCCAAATAAAATAAAATATTTAAAAAAGAAAATAAATAGGAATAGAGGATTTTGTGTATTAAGTCCCTTTAACATTTTGTGCATATATAGTATATAAATAAAATAAAATGAGGTTGATTTCACTATGACTGAATGGATTTATTCATCTTAGTTAAGCTACAGCTATGTATCTTTTTATATTTGTCTGACAAAATCATGTTAGAAAGGTAACATAAATTTGTAACTGTAATTATAAAAAACATATAACCTCTGCAGCAACTTGATGACCTTATTCACATAACTTTAGTTATGATCAAACAGTGCTGTGATTAACTGATAAAATCAATTTGTTTGAACATTTGAGGGAAAAAAGTAATCTTTTTAAGATTGCTAATCCATGATTTCAATTTTATTTTGATAGTTTATGGTTGACTGAACAAAACCTAGTATTTTTACCCTATAATGGACGTCTCTGCATTTGCAAAGCAGCAGAGGTAGAAGACCTGGCTCACATCCTATTTGACTGTTGCCTGTATAAGAGGGTAAGACACGTACCTTGATCTGTATATCAAACGAATGACCCATTGGGATCCCCATATCAAAACAACTTGCCTTATGTGCTGCCAGAATCTGAAAATAATATTTAATATAGCATAAAGCACAACCATTTAAACAAAATGGTTCAGTTGAGATTGGCATATTTGGGACTGATTGGGGTAGATTGTAGGGGTGACACTGATATAATTTTATCATATTTTATCTATATCTTACATTATTGTATTTTATTCCAATTTCATTTAAACTGCTTGGAAGGATGGTTTAATGGTGAAGCAGAGCCACCAAGCATGTATGATTCTGGGGAACTGACCACATGGAGTGGAGAAAGAGATACATTTATATCCTCTCTTGGGCCGTGCCCTAGAGCTTCCTGGTCCTATGTAACAGCAGGTATCCTATTGACTGCTGTAAGGGTCATGTGCAAATCCCAGGAATTTGTCTGAAATAGTCTGGTTCAACTGTGAACTGATGTGATTTTGTGATGCAGTGAGCCCTGCTGTTAGATGGGTAGAGGACTAATCCTATCATATCCTGAGGGCCATGTCTTAATTCCATCACCTAGGAGCTGAAGGGTAGGGAACTGCAGGGAGCTGCTTTGTCTTTAAAAACATGTTTCCTCTTTTCTCATCCAGGGAAATATAATATTGTGCGTTTTTAATATTTCCTAGAATATATCATTCTTTTAGGAGAGGGATGGGTGCTACACACCTAGAGTACTGCATCCAGTTTTGGTCACCACATTATAAAAAAGATGTTGAGACTCTAGAAAAAGTACAGAGAAGAGCAACCAGGATGATTAGGGGACTGGAGGCTAAAACATACAACGAACGGTTGCAGGAACTTGGCTTGGCTAGTCTAGTAAAGTGAAGGACCAGGGGAGACATGATAGCGGTCTTCCAATATTTGAGGGGCTGCCACAGGGAGGAAGGGGTCAAGCTATTTTCTAAAGCGCCTGTAGGCCAGACAAGGGATAATGGATGGAAACTGAACAAGGAGAGATTTAACCTGGAAGGAGAAACTTTCTGACAGTGAGAACAATCAACCAATGGAACAGCTTGCCCTCGGAAGTTGTGGGAGCGCCATCAGTTGAGACTTTCAAGAAGAGATTGGACTGCCATTTGTCAGAAATGGTGTAGGGTCTCCTGCTTGGGCGGGGGTTTGGACTAGATGACCTACAAGGTCCCTTCCAACTCTGATTATCTGTTATCTGTTAACTTTCTTCACATTGTTAAGACTAATTTTGTCTCAGAAGCTAGACAGGGTTTGGCTTGCTTAGTATTTACATGAGAGACCTACAAAGAATACTAGCATTGTAGGGTAGACTGAAAATAAAAAAAAACAAAAAACAAAAAAGTCAGTGGCAAATTACAACCATTTTGCTGTCAAGAAAGATACACAAATATTGTAATGAAATTGCCAGTAGGTAAGGATAACTTAAAGGAGCACTTTAGAAAAAGTTTTAGGCATGTAATTTGGTGTCCTGTGGACATTGTGGAAGAGAAATTCCTTTGCTATAGTCTTAATTTAGGTTTAGTATCTTAAATCAAATCAACTAAGTTTATTGACCAAATAAAAAGGTTGAACTATTGAAACTCCAATCTCATGTATATCAAATCTATAAATTTATTAAAAGTTTTGAAGTCCTGGAGAACAATGAAAAAAGCAAGCACGGATCATAAAATCAATTCCCCTTTCAATTGTTTACCATATGTTTATTTTATTTTTCCCCAAGTTAATTGTTCTATTGCACTATTAGAAACTGATAACATTGTGATGACTTAGATTAAACATTTAACGTTTAATACTTAATACTAAAGTCTCCAGTGTATGTTATTTATTTTTATTTATAAATGTTAGAAGAAATACAAAGACAAAAAGGAGCTGTTGGAAAAAGTAGACAGACACTTAATTTCTAACTTCCCTTTTCTTTAATGTGCAGTATTTAAACCAGAGGTGGTATTTAGCAGGTTCTGACCAGTTCTGGAGAACCGGTAGCAGAAATTTTGAAATTTTGAACCAGCAAATACCATCTCTGACTGGAGATTTTACAGTATCCTTCCCCTGCCATGCCTACCAAGCTATGCCCACAGAACCAGTAGTAATTTTTTTGGATCCCAGCACTGATTTAAACCATTTAGACCCCCTTAGAGACTATACAGTGTTGGTTTTTGCCCTGCTGTGTAATGAATTGTGCATATGGGAACAATTTTTGCTTAAATTTGCTTAAACTTTTGTTGTGGATATACTTATTAATTTCATCATTAATACATATTCTCCAAGTTTAAGTTCCCCATCAGATATGGTTGATATTGTATTTGAGCAAAGTTTATTCTCTCCCTCTCTCTCTCTTTTAAATTAAACATTTTATTGATTACATCATTAAAACATTGGACAAGGTGTGGTCATCCTAGCATTCAATTTTGCCATACATTCTCAAGTATATGATACATATCTTATATACATTTATACTTATATTCATTTGAGCGAAGTTTATTCTCACAGCCATCAGCATGCATCTCACTAAATTATTGAGTTTCTTTTATTGTATTCTGGAATTATACTTGGTTAAAAATTGTGATTCAATTTCAAATTTAGTTTCTAAAATTCTTTGGATGATACAATACTATGTGTATCTTTCTAATACTTTTGAGTATTTTTTCATGTCCACTATATATGGTAAAATTTCTTCTATACTTATTTTAACAAAACCCCATGCCCTGTGCTATCTTTTTTCCTTAAGAATAGGAGATCATAGAGCACAGAAATTAGTCATTTAAAAGACAGTACAATCTATGCCTTTTGCTTTCCCAATGTTGCTAATTGTGCTTTAGAAGGATAGCTATTGCTGAGCTAGAACAAGATAGAAGGTGAAAGCCATAGCTGGCTGTCAATTAGTCTCTCCAATGAAAAAGCAATGTGCAGATGAAGCATTTTCTGTAGTAGAGAAACCCAGGTGTGTGTGTGGGGAAATGCTAATTCTGATAATTACAGAAGAGCTAAACTTTCTTGACTACTTAGTTGCACTCTTGAAAGAATGTAGGTTTATAGTGTGAGAGTGTCAAATGTCTACATCAGATGTAGATCTCATTAAAAATAGAGATACATAGATGTTTAAGAAAGATGGCCAGATGGCTAACACTCCCTCCATTTCATTTTGTTTGCTTTTGGGATCAACTTCAGAAATTACAAATTTCCCAGCTTGCCATTTATAGGATACTTCTGAAGTGACCCATAGCCCAATTCCATTCTTTTTCATACAAATGACTTTGTGGCAGAATTTGTGGACATAAAAGCCAGTGTGTGTGTGTATTTGCCTGTCACCTTCACATTTCTTTCCTCCTTATCAATTTTTAAGGAAATGTGATAGATTCTCATTTACAAAGTCCTTGCTCAGGTCATTTTAAAATGAATGAGTTGGAAAATACCTATGATGAATAGCCCAAGGGGACATAACTGCCTTGTTCACCAAGGATTTCTAGTGAGCTATGAAAATTGAGCAATTACTTGAGGAAATACTTTGCAAATCTATGACCTCTGTCCTTTGCTGTATCCATGGAGACCAGCACTAAAGTAAATCTTATGTGCCGGATAAAGATTACCAGGTACTGAGATATAGAGAAAATTTTCTATCTATATCTTCTTCATAATCTCTCTCTCCTTCTCTCCATGTGTGTGTGTGTGTGTGTGTGTGTGTGTGTGTGTGCATGCACATGTGTGTGCATGTCTGTATGGGGATAATAGAGAATGGCATATATATCTGCCTTTTTATGGAAATCTTCATGTGCCCAATTGCAAATGCCTCAGGTATTACAATGAACTAAAAAATGCCATAAAGAGCTGAAAAGTTTGAAATGAAGGCTGTGTGCAATAAAATATCCTCTTTACTACCCATTTAACAACAAACAATGATGGTGCTAGGATTTCCTATTTTTGACATTTTGATGGCAGAGAAGCTCCTATTTCAGCTATCCACCAGCCATATCTGTACACCGGGGGTAGAATCAAATACAAATATGTACACATCCATTATACCATTCCTCTTCAGGGTAAGCAGTGCTATTCAAAGAACAGAGAGGGATAAAGAAATAATAAGGTGAACAAATTAAAGATATGAGAAAAGAGAAGGAAATATAGCTAAATCTATTTTAGACCAGATAATTTTCTACTTATTTTTCTTAAAAATTATTCTTGCTTCCACAATGTTTACACATTACTTGATGTATCACTTTTTTATTATTTAAGTCTCCTTCCTCTTTATTTTAGGGGAGCACATCAACTCTATTTAACAACACTATCAATTTTGCCTTCTCAACCTATTCAATCTTTTTTGAATTTTATGAATATATGAGAATTTAGTTTTTATTTTATTTATTCTCTCTACTTGATCAAACCACTTGATACACTTCTTTCATACTGCTCAATCATTTTTTATATTCAGTCCATATTCATTCATCATTCATTTATTCTTGAACTATGAGTTCCTGATTTACTACATAAACAATTTAAATAGCTTGTTCTCTCTGGATTCAATTTCATTTATACCTTTTGTCATAACCATTGTAACTTCCATATAACAAAGTAGGTAGAAGCTCCAGAAGTATTAACTTACATATAACCATTTAGGTGGTTTGGACATACTTTCATTTCTCACAACAGGTGACATAATACTCATTAACTTTCTATCAGTATTTGCATATCTTAAAATTTCTCCATCCATTTTCTCAACTTTAGTAAATATTCTAACAAGAAGAGCACATTCCTTTAATTCCAATAAAGGATTCCAATTCCAATTCCAATATGAACTTGGAAAAGTTCATTTCATTTCTCTGTCAAAAATAATTACTTTGGTGTTTGATAATAAATGTAAAGTCCCATATTTCTTGTTGAATCATGCAATCTGTTTAACTTCAACTGTAAATCATTGGGTTCTATAAATCAACACATTAGCATCATCTGCAAAAAAAGTATGTGTCCTTTCATAGTAATTATTGAAAGCTAGATTAAAAAGTGAATGAGTTAAAGAAAACTTGGAATTGAATCATCATCTTTAACTATCTTTCTAGATGATGTGAATTTGAAATAGAATATTATGATAAAGAAGCTAAATAGTTTTTAAGACCTTGATTTAACTCCCCTTCCCCCATTACATTTTAAAATTCACCTTCCCCTGAATACTTTTATTTTATAATATTGCTGTTTTCGATAAGCCTGTTAAAAGGTCAAAAGATCTGGAACTGTTTACTTCTTGCAATCTTTTTAGCTTCTACCTCATGTATAGCAGATAACTATTTTTTCTACTAGAAATAAATCCTACTGAATTTAATACTGGTTACATCTAAGTAAGATTCAGGATTCAGCCTGAATAAACTAGATAGAGTTGAGAGAACATGTAATAATTTTCCTTCTCAACATTCAATTTATAGAAGCTAGGAAAAATAAAAAGATAACTGACATGATAGAGATATACTAGCTGCTTAGTTTCACCTTGATATCCACTAAATAATAATTGCAAGCCAATCCTCTAAAAAAATTTTTTTACTTCCTTTGTAAAAGCTTTTTGGAAATTCTAATTTACCTTCTGAAAGTAACCAGTGCTTGTCCATGCAAAATAGAGTGTTATTAATGAATATTTTGTAGTTTGTTTAACAGATCTAATAATGAATTAATATATTTGTGTGTGTGTGTGTGTGTGTGTGTGTGTGTGTGTGAGAGAGAGAGAGAGAGAGAGAGAAAGAGAGATTGGGGACAGAGAATGAAAGAGAATAATTTCATAGAAGTAGTTATATCCATTTATTGGAAAGCGAAAAACTGTGTGAGAAAATGGAATACATATTCTCTAATCTGTTTTCTAATTATAAAAAGTGCCTATCTAATATTTATACAATGCTGCACATTTTGCAATGCATATCTCAATGCATGTTACAAAACCTTGGAAAGCAGGATGCTATTAATGCTGCATGGAAAATGCAAAGCCAAAGGTAACTTTTGAACTGGGACTTCATGATCCACAGCTTAGGTTTTTTTAGCTTTCTTGTTAAGCTCTCTTTCCCTTTCCATTTGTGACTCTCATCCTTTAATCTGCCCTGATGAAAATGTCCTTGAAAGTTCCCTGCTGTGGGAATCATTGGATAGAATTGTTTATCAATACACCTCAGATACGTTTATTATAATTTTCATTTTCTAAGGAATTACTACAAGCTACTAATCTCCTTTGTTTTACTATGATGCCCTAATGCTTTAGAGAAATGATATTGTTCTTGGAGACATTATTGCTAAAGTTAATCAGTTCACCTCCTTGATAGAGAAATGAAAATATACAGATGATATAGATACCGCTTCTGTACAGGGAAAATATTTTCAATTTTGCTTATCTTCAGAGTTTTCTCAGGACAGTAATGAATCTTAGTTATAATTTATTTCCAAGGTAAATGTCTTTTACTGACAGAATATGTACTTTCATCCAATAAACGCACAGTGCAATCTGCAGCCTATACAGCAGTGGTTGCTGTATAAATGGGGCATTGGGGCGAGGATGAAGAGTGGCTTTTTTCACAGACTGAACCAGCCAGCACCTGGGATTTTTTTTTTTTTGCATGGATCAGGGTTTGTTTCTTGACTTGAATTGCTGCCCCAAATGATCAGAACAAATGATGATGACAAATTCCTCAATTTTCAGGAAATTGTGGGGAGGGCATTAAGGGAGAAGGGCTGCTTTTCTCTTATGCTAATACTATGGAGATTAAAATGGCCCCCTCTTTCTTAAGATTTTGAAAATCATTGAAGATAGAGCTGTTTCAGACAGATTTTCTCTGATTTGATGTTATCATTTTAAGGTGTCTGTAAGGTGTCAATTCAACTGTTACATCTCTTAGTAGGCATCCTTATTTTTGCCCAGATTATGTGAAACATATCCTTCTTGCTTTCCTATTCCCTGCCAAGAATTATGCAAAATTTCAATTTCCTTTCCTTTCTTTGTTAATCTTTATATTGCCATGTAGGATTGTTGCTATATTGTTTTTATAAAGTTGAACTTTCAGTTCTTCATTGCTATAAGGTTTCCATGGAGCTACAGAAGAAATGAAAGATGCAACTTTGATTGCATCAGAGCATTGGTGGGGAAAGAAAAAAGGGGTCTGTTTTATTATTAAAGGAAAAATAGTTCAAGGTGCTTAGGAAATTCTGAAAAAATGAAATAAAGAAGGTTCAAGCAAAAACAATACCACAGAGAAAGACATCCGATGAGACCAACAAAGTTGCATCAAGAGCTCTCTGACAAATTGAGGGATAAAAAAATATAATATAAAAATGGACAGAGGGACATATAACTAAAGTAGAATAACAACAAAAACCTGAATATGTAAGGAGGAAGTCAGGAAAGTTAAGGCAGAATGAGCTAAAACTAAATAATAATAATAATAATAATAATAATAATAATAATAATAATAATAATAATAATAATAATAATAATAATAATAATAAGAACAACAACAACAACAACAACAACAACAAGATGATGGGCAGCAGGGACAAAACAGAACTGCTTAATGACTTCTTTTAGACAAAAGGAAGAAACAGTCCACCTATCAAAAGCAGCAGTGAGGGAGACAGAATAAGTATAGATGTCAAAATAGATGAGAAATTAGTAAGAGAATACCTACGTGTCCTAGATGAGTACAAATCACCTGGGCCAGGTGGTTTACATCCGAGGGTTTTGAATGAATTAGGAGATATAATTTAAGAATCAATGAATATAATTTTTCAAAACTCATATAGCTAGCACAAGTGAAATAGCAGCTAATTAGAAAATAACTAATGTGGTTCCAATCTACAAAAAGAGGGGAAAATGGATCTAGAAAATTATAGGTTGACATCAATACCTGGGAAAGTCCTGAAAAAGATAGTCAAGTGTAGAATTTATGAGTATCTGGAAACAAATGATGCTTACTAGAAGCCAGCATGGGTTTCTTAAAAGCACATCATGCTCGACGAACCTTATTGTCTTTTATGATAAAGTAACTAAGTTAATGGATTAGTGAAATACTACGGATAGAATATACTTGGACTTCAGCAAGGCATTTGATGCAGTAGACAACAGTCTCACACCAGATGGTTTTGCAATTGGTTGACCACCATAGTCAGTGCATAATCCACAATGGAACTACATCTACATGGAGGGAAACATGCAGTGAGGTATCTCAAAGTTCAGTCTTGGGTGCAGTACTGTTCAATAACTTTATAAATGATTTAGATGAGGAAATAGAAGGGTTATTAATCAGATTTGCAGACAAATTTGTTGGGGAGATAGCCAATACTTTAGAACAGTGGTCCCCAACCTTTTTGTACCAGGGACCAGTTTCAAGCACAAACACTTTTTCAAGGACGGGGGAGAATTGAGTTTGGTGGTTTGCTTGCAGACGTTTCATTATCTGACTAGGTAACATCTGATGTTGTTACCTAGTCGGGTAATAAAACGCCTGCCAGCAAACCACCAAGTTCAGGGAGCGCCTCGGCCCTGCCTCCTCAGCCCCATCCCTCAGGTGTCTCCCTCCCTCCCTCAGGTGTCTGCCTCGTTCTCTCTCAGTCACTCTCTTGCTGCTCCACCAGCCCAGGAAGAACTGCTTCAAAGAAGCCGGGGGTGGCTTTTCCTGTCGCTGCAGCTCCTCCGAGCGCCCGTTTACCCCCACCCGCCCGCCCGCCCGTGGTTCAATTCACAGTGCTCCGTTCTGCCTGCCTGCCTGCCTTCTTCGTTTCGTAGCAGCTTCGGCTGATAAAAAGAGGCGAATAGTTATTATTCTCAGCCGAAGCTGCTCCGAAACGAAGAAGGCAGGCAGGCAGGCAGGCAGAATGGGGCACTGAATTGAAGCGCGGGCGGGCGGGCGGGGTGGGGGTGAACGGGCGCTTCGGAGGAGCTGTGGCGACAGGAAAAGCCACCCCCCCAGCTTCTTTGAAGCAGTTTCTTCCTGGGCTGGTGGAGCAGCGAGAGAGTGACTGAGAGAGGAACGAGGCGGGAGGAAACCGAAGCCGCTGAGTCAGAGAGCAGGACAGGCTTCGGTTGCTTCCTCCCTCCCCTTCTTTCATTTGTGTCCTTGATCCCTGATCCCAGCAGCATTCACCGAAGGCGAAGAAAGCCGCCATTTTTTTTTATTTTTTTTTATTTGCGGCCCGGTACAGAGTGCTCCACGGACCGGTACCGGTCTGCGGCCCGGTGGTTGAGGACCCCTGCTTTAGAAGATAGACTCAAGATCAGAGGTGGTATTCAGCAGGTTCTGATTAGTTCTGGAGAACTGGTAGTGGAAATTTTGAGTAGTTCGGAGAACTGGCAAATACCACCTCTGACTGGCCCCACCCCCATCTATTCTCTGACTCCTGTATCCCAGTTGATTGTCTGGTCTTCTTTTGTTGTCGTGCACAGGAGAATGGAGCTGGAAAGCAGGTTAGTAGGGTGGGGTGGGGAGGGAATAGGGATTTTGCAGGAACTTTTCCCCAGGAGTGGGGTGGGAATGGAAATTTTACAGTATCCTTCCCCTGCCATGCCCACCAAACCATGCCCACTAAACCGGTAGTAAAAAAATTTGGAAGCCCACCACTGCTCAAGAGCCAGAAAGATCTTGACAGACTTGAGCGTGGGTGTTATCCAACAAGATGCAGTTCAATAGTGAGAAAAATAAGATCTGCAGTTAGGCAGGAAAAAATCCAAACACACAGATATAGAATAGATGGTACTTGGTTCACCTCATCTAGTTATCTAGATATCCTAGTGGACCATCACTCAAGTATAAATTAGCAGTGTGTTAACAGTAACTGCCAAAAAAAAACCAATGCAGTCCTAGGCTGCATCAACAGAGAGATAGCATCAGAACAATGATAAGTGATAGTAGTTTACACCAAGCTGGTGAGACCTTGCTTAGATGTTACATCAAGTTTTGATCACCCAAAAAAGATGTTGAGATCCAAGATATGAATAGTAATAGCAATACCACTTAGATTTATATACTGCTTCATAGTGCTTTACAGCCCTCTCTAAGCAGCTTACAGAATATTGCTCCCAACAATCTGGCTCTTCATTTTATTGACCTTGAAGGATGGAAGGCTGAGTCAACCTTGAGCCAGTCAGGATCAAACTGCTGGCAGTTGGCAGAATTAGCTTGCAATTATTGTGGTTCATCAACTGCCAGCGGAGATGGCAGTCAAGTCAGATGAGTTGGAGGAGGTGGAGGGAGTGCCTAAATTCCAGCGGAGCCAGCGGAAGGCTCTGAGGAACAGGAGGTCTCAGAGCCAGATGCAGAGTAGGGCCCATGAGTAGATGGCTACTCATGCTCAGAGAGATAGCTGTTTTGGGGGGCCTGAGATGAACAAGGAAGAAGATGGGCCCTGTCCCAGATGCAGAGAAGTACAGAGAGGAGACCAATGCAGGACTGAGAGCCAGCTATCTAGGAAAAGAAGGAGATGTTAACAAACGCTTCCCTGGCTGAGATATAAGGAGGAGGGGTGTGGGAGATGTGGGTTTCAGAGACATCCGTTCATGCTCCAGAAGAGTTCCCTCTGGCAGATTCCTTGCCAGGATTTCCTTGCCACTAACCAGGTCAGTCAGGATTCTTTGTGTTGGGATTGGTGCTAATGGAGGCTCCCTGTGAATATCTTGGCTTGTGAATCACCTATGGAGGTGTGACCTGGAGCTTTGTCAGTTGGGGCTTGTGAAGGCTGGGTCAGAACAGAAATACTACATCTAAACACTGCACCACCATGACTCAGTAGGAAGGCATCCATGATAGAAGCATCTACAAAATTAAAACAAACAAACAAGCACAAACAAAAAAAACTCAGAAGAGAGAATAATCCCTAAAGGAAAAGGCAGGTCTTGGTTGCTCAATTCATACAGGAACCTGCATGGATATGTAGAGTAAAGAGCAGCAAATCAGGACTTCAAAGGATCCTAGTCCAGAATAAGCACCCACCTGACCCAGTTGTTAATCCATTACAATTTTGAAGCTTTTTTAAAGCAATATTGAGGAGCAGTCTGGGACTTAAGCTGCAGTGCAGAATTGGTCTTTAAACAGTACACAATTCTCTTTGTAACATTTGGATGTTTACTTGACAGGAATAGATGCTGTTCTTCTTGCTCTTCCTTTCTATATAAAAAATGATACACCATGCAAGCTGAATTCTACAGGACATTACTGCAATCCACACTCATACTCAAGCGCACCAACGTGCCTACCGTCCCTGTCCTATTGTTTCTCTTATTCTTTTATTTTTCTTATATGTACCCATTTCATGTATTCACAACTATGTATACATTTATACTTATTATCTTGTAAACAATTGGCAAATCAAATAAATAAATAAATAAATCAGCTTCATTTTGATGCTATAACAAAAATCAGAATGATGCAGGAAATGATTTTTCTCTGTAACACTTTTATAGTTGAAGAAACAGGACAGAAAGAGAATGGTCATGAATGAATGATGAACAAATGAAATAACAGAAAATGAACAAATAAATCATAGAACCAATCAATTTAGAGTTCTCAAATTATCCTACTTTGAACACTTGGGCCTAGTTCTCAGTAGAAGGCTCTAATGATGGGAGAACTGAAAGGAAAGAGAGGAAGAGGAAATGAATTGGCTGGATTATAATGGCAATGACTACACTGTTGGGAGACCTGAAAGACCAGGTTAGAAACAGGTCATCATAGAAAATAGTCTATGTGATCACTAAGTGTTGAAACCAATGTGATAGCACATAATCAAAAGTGCTCTGCAGAGTACTTAAAAAAACAAACTAAAACAGTACTTATCTATCAAAATAATTCAGGCAATTGTGCTTTAGCAATATGGCTGTTTCCTTTTGTCTCATATTTTCTGAAATAGGGTATACTTTCAATTTTAGATCTTGTAGTGTTTAGACCAGAAAGTTTTCCATCTATAAGGAAAAGTTGCTGGGGGTGGGGGTGGTTTCTCAAAAATCTTGTCTTGTATACTTCTGCTTTGCCAAACCATATGGCTGGCAATGCTGGCATCTCATTCCACCTGTCCTTGAATATTTTTCACACTATGAAATTTAGAAAGTGGTGGGAGAGATCTGATAACAGATTGAGGCAGATGGTGCAAAATGTATTTAGACCTTGCAGCATATTATGAAGTATATTGAAGAATAAATGTAACATTTGCAAACTATTGTCTTATTTAACTATATTTATCTTTCAATTAGCAAACTACCTCCTGCTTTTGTAAGTTATTTAAAGAAATATCAAAGAAAGACTTGAAATACCTTGAAGAAATTGTACAGTATATAAGTAATAAACATGTAATTGTCTTTATTGTTCAAAAGTTACTTGGAAAAAGTTCCTCTTTAAAAAAGAAACAGATGAAACTCCCTCCCCAGTGTATTAAAATAAAAGCAATTGGATCATAATTTAAAAAACAGTGTAGCAGCAAATTAATTATATGTGCTTTTTAAATAATTGTTGAAAGTATAGGATGTCAAAATGGTTTGTGTACCCTTCATTAAAAGATCAATATCAGCATAAATTGTTACATTCCTGTTAGAAATTGGAGAATTGTTAGAAGGTTATTTCATTTAATTTTTGAATTTATTTTGCTTTTGCTGGGTTTCTGTTGGAAAGTTTTAAAGCTGATTTAGCATTATACAAGCTTCACAAGGATTTTGGCTATAATATAATGCTTGAACAATAGGAAAATTTGTGGATGAAGGCTTTACAATTTAGCATTAAATTAAGAGAATCCCTCTCCAAGGGTGATGGGCAATCAAGAAACATGAAATATAAATAAAATAAATCATCTAAAATATATATAACATTATGTATGCCTAGTATGTAACACCTGATAAATAGTCAAAGATGTGCAAAAGGATTGCAAATGAGGGGAATGTAAATCTAAAGAAGGAACTTTTAAACCATCTTTGGTGGACTTGTGTTAAAACAAAGAAGTGTTGGGTAAGATTCCTATTTTAATTCAGAAATTCTTAAAGTGAATCCAAAAAAATCCAGACATTATTCTAACTAAACTAAACCAGCTAGTGGTACCTGAATACACTTGTAAGTGGATCATAAGCTTCCTAACAGACAGGAAGCAGCAGGTGAAGCTAGGCAGAATCACATCTGATATCTGTACAATTAACACAGCCCCCCACCCCCAAGGCTGTGTGCTCTCTCCACTTCTCTTCTCCCTATATACCAATGATTGCATCTCAAAGATCCATTTGTTAAACTACTGAAATTTGAAGATGATACAACAGTAATTGGTCTCATTTGAGACAATGACAAATCCGCATAGAGACGGGAGGTTATACAACTTGCCTCGTGGTGTGACCGGAACAATCTGGAACTGAACTCACTCAAAACTGTAGAAATGGTGGTAGACTTTAGGAGAAACCCTCCTATACTACCACCTCTTACAATATTAGACAACACAGTATCAACACTAGAGACCTTCAAATTTCTAGGTCCTATCATATCTCAAGACCTAAAATGGACACCTAACATCAAAAATGTCATCAAAAAAGCACAACAAAGAATGTTCTTTCTGTGCCAATTCAGAAAGCTCAAACTGCCCAAGGAGCTGCTGATCCAGAACTACAGAGGAGTCTGTCATCTGCACCTCTATAACTGTCTTGGTTTGGTTCTGCAACCAACAAGACAGACACAGAGAGTAATTAGGACTGCAGAAAAAACAATTACTACCAATCTGCCTTCCATTGAGGACCTGTATGCTGCATGAGTCAAAAAAAGGGCTGGGCAAATATTTACAGACCCCTCACATCCCGGACATAAACTGTTTCAATTCCTACCTTCAGAACTACGCTATAAAGTGTGCAGTGCTGCACACCAGAACAACTAGACACAAGAACAGTTTTCCCAAACACCATCACTCTGGTAAACAAATAATTCCCTCAACACTGTCCAACTATTTACTAAGTTTGCATTACTATTACTATTAATCCTCCCCATCCTTCCTTTCACCCATCTCCTCCCGCTTATGACTGTATGACTGTAACTTTGTTGCTTGTATCCTAATGATTTTTATTGACTATTTCCTAGTATGAGCTTCCGGTTTGTCGGCTTCGCGAGCGGCAGGGATTTGCGAAGCTGCGCGATCCCTGCCGCGCTAGACGTTTTTGGGGCTCCGACCCAGCCGGGTACGGAGCTAGGCTGCACCCTGCAGGGGCAGCTGAAGGTAGGGGGATCCGGAGAAGGGTTTGGGGGTGCTGCAGACTCCCTCCCTGGCCGGCAGAACTCCCTTTTCCCAGGACGGTGCAGCGGCGGTCTGTAATGGCCGCCACAAAGAAGCTGGCAGCTGGGTAAGAATGCGCAGGAGGAAGTGGAGAAAGTGATTGAGAGGAGAAAGTTTTTCTTGGCTCCTAGGACTCTAAGACATATCTAATAAAATTCCTGAAAAGTATGACTTTCTGAATAATACCTGCCAGAAGAGGAAAAAAAGCGGCTGTTTGAAGGTGCTGAAAGGATAGCTTTCCCTCTTTTCCTCACGGAATAAATAACTGGATATTAAGAAACCTATTTCTTTTAGGTGAAAATTGGTTTTAAGCGATGAGTGGGAAGAGAGAGGATTAAAAAGAAAACATTTGTATGCTAAGACTTTGTTGGAGCAGATGCCTTAAGGATTTGAAGACTAGAATATATTGCAATAAGATTTTAAACAGATTTGGACTTTCTTTCTCTTGGATTGATATTACCCCAGAAGGAGAAAGTGAGAACTCTGCCTTGGTTTGGACTGACTGATAACTTTGGGACTGTTTTATTTTTTTTATTTTCTTTTGAATATTCTGGTTGTTGTAAGAAGAAAGAAGGGGAAAAGAAAAGAAAAGATTTATAATGGCTCTTTCTGTTGAGGAACTAAGAAAAGAATATGAACAAGCAAAAAAAAATGGTAAAGATGGTGTGGAAGAAGCTTTCCTTTTCTTAGAAATGGCGTTTATTAATTATCAACAAACATTACAACAGATGAAGACAGCAGAGGAACAAGAAAGAAAGAAAGGAGCCATTTTTAATGAATCTCAGAACTTGATCCAGAAAGAAGGAAGAGAGAAAGAAAAGAAAAGAAGAGAAAAGAAGAAAATTAAAGGACTTAAGGACTTAAGATCTAAAAAAAACATTTAAGAAAGGGAAAAATAAGGTGCAAAACCAATATGATGATAGTAAACAAAAGGGAAAAGGAATACGACAGAGAAGGGAAGCTGGCAAGGCAGAGGCTAGAAGAAGGGGGGGTAGAAAGGTTTGTTGGGAGAAGAAAGAAAGGGAAAAGGTGGAGAAAAGCTACAATGTTTTGAAATTAAATGAAAAAAAGAAATTTTTTTTGGATAATGGATAAAGTATAATTTTTTTTTAAAAAAAGATTTTGCAAGGTACATAAGATGAGATGGTAGTATTGTAATGATTTAAGAGTTGATAAGAGATTAAAATGTTAAAATGTTTAAAAATGATTGGCGTTAAAATCTAATAATAGGGGAGGTTTAGAATATTGTTTTAATTAAAGAGTTTAATAAGACTATGGTATTGATGTTATTATAAAATTTTTATTATAGTATCTTTTTTTAATATTTGGATTTATTGTCTAATTATGTACTTAATTATGTTGGATGTATTAGTTAGATAGAATGTACCAAGCAAAATCGGATTGGGTATTAGATATTATTTTAAAGATTAATTTGATTAACTTAGGGGGGAGATAGAAAGGCATCATACTCTGATTAATGATTTCAGGAGAAACTTATTTTCTTTTTTTTTATAAGGAATGAGACAAAGGATGATAAAAAATGGACAAAAGATATAAATATAATGATTCAAATTAAGATGATTAATTAAGATAGAAGTAAGAAGTGTGAAATATGTGGGAAAGTTAATATAGAAGGCTTAGAATGGTAAATAAAATAAGTAATGATATGTAAGATGAGCATGAATATAATTGAAGTCCATGAAGAGAGAGACACCTGGGTCCAAGTTACTTTCCAAAAGATTTTTTTATGTTTTGTGTGTTGTGTGTATATGTCTTTTTGGGGGAGAATTAGTTAAAAATTGTAGAAATATAGATTGAGAATAATGGTAACTAAGTCAGAAAGAAACAGATGAAATAATAATAATGATATTGAATAAGAGTAAAGAGAAGTAAAGAGAAATTGAATAAGAGGTTTTGGTATGTTGTATGGAAATGGTTTAAAACAGAATTATAATTTATCTGACTTGTTAAATTGACAATGAAAAAAGGTTTAAACATGTAATGAATAATGACAATTTGTGTGTTTTAAAAATTAATAAAACTTGTTTTAAAAAAAAATAATGATTTGATTGCTTATTGTACCCTATGACTATTGTTAAGCATTGTACCTTATGATTCATGACTCTTGATGAATGTATCTTTTCTTTCATATACACTGAGAGCACAAGCATCAAGACAAATTTCCGTGTGTGTCCAATCACACTTGGCCAATAAAGAATTCTATCTTATCCTATTCTATTCTAAAAATTAAACTAGGCACCTTTTTTTGGCTTAAGAAAATGAACAAAAAACCTGAAAAAAACCTTGAACTTTATTGTTACATATGTTGACATCAGCAAGAACGCTTTACCCACCAAAAATGGAAAGATACTCTAATTCCCATCATAGATGAACAACTGGAAAAATTGATGGAACTTGCAAAGATAGCTAAATTAACTAGCTTAAAAATTAAGGAAAAGATATATTCAACCTTGGAAATTGCTTCTGGATTTTGTGCTTGAGATAGAAAAAAAATGAAATGCTGAATTTTACTGATTAGATAAGTTTGTTGTTATAGAAATGGCTAGTAAATATTGTCCTAATGGATCACCAGTTAAGTATGATCCAGCAGTGTGCTGCAGCTAACAAGATCTAGGATTGATTCAACAAAGAAATAGTATCAAGATCACGTAAAGTATTAGTACCACTTTATAATGCACTGGTAAAACCACATTTGGACTACTACATCCAATTATGGTCACCACAATACCAAACAGATGTTGAAACTCTAGAAAGAGTGCAGCAAAGAGCCACAAAGTTTATTAGGGCTAAACCATATGATGAAGAGTTGTGAGCTTAGGTATGTCTAGTCTAATGAAGAGAAGAACTGGGGTGACATGATAGCTGTCTTCTAGTATTTAAAGGACTGTCACAGGGAAGCACCTGAGCACCTGAGCACCTGAGGACAGGTCAAGAAGTAACTGATGGAAGATTATTAAAGAGAATTCCAACTAGATTTAAAGAAATGTGTCCTCACGCTGAGAAGAAACAGCTTGCCTCCAGAATTTGAGGCTGCTTCATCACTGGAAGTTTTTAAGAAGAGATTGGACAGCCATCTGTCTGGAATGGTATAGGGCTGTGATGGCGAACCTATGGCATGCGTGCCAGAGGTGACACACAGAGCCCTCTCTGTGGGAATGTGAGTCGTTGCCTCAGCACAGCTCTGCCACACATGTACACACATGCCTCCTGCTGGCCAGCTGGTCTTCAGGTCTCTATCGCACATGTATGGGGACAGGGCGCATGCATGGGAGCGGGGCACATGCATGAGGGGTGCGGCGCATGCACAGGGATGTGCACATATTGCATTTTGGGAATGCATGCACATGTGCACGCTTTGGGCACTTGGTGCCGAAAAGGTTAGCCATCACTGGTATAGGGACATCACTGGTATAGGGACTCCTACTCAAAGTCCCTTTCTGTTACTCTGTAATTTGTATATTAAGTGTATACGCATAAAAAGATGAAGCTATGATGTTAATATATAATTCTGCTGGGTTAAAAGTTGAAAGTCAATGCTTTTCTTTCTTTTTTCCCCTATACCTGATTCTTTTCCCTTTTCCCTCATTCTGTACACAATTCTATATCAAATTCTTACAGTGTTTCTATCCATTATCTCTCATTTGTTTTAATACTTCAATTCTTATTTGTTTTTTGGCTTGCCTCCCATACTCCTCTTTTGGATCTTTGCCTGTATCAGTATTTGTATCTTCACAATTCAGGCTGAATATTTCTCCCATTTCTATCCTGCTAAGCTGCCAGGTCTCCAGAGTATCCACCCAAACCCCTATCTGCTTTCAAAAATATATTCCAGGTTATCTAATTCCATTTTTAAATATCTTAAAGCACTTTTCCCTTGGTTTTTTCCCCCTCAGTCATTATTGTCTTTATCGTATTCGCCTTCTCATCTTCTTGCTTTGTTTGCTGGTTTGTCCATTCTATTTTTCTTCCATTCTTTCAGCTATCTCCTCTTTCCTGGACTCTTTGATCTTCATTCATTATCAGTTTTCTATTTTCCCATATATGCCTTGCATTAGATTCTTTATCTCTGTGTCATTCTTTTCCATAATACCCCTAATACTTTGAAACATCAACGCCATTTCTCTTGAAATCTCACTCATTTCCCTCTGATGGAGCATCTTGTCTTAATTTAATAAGTCCCATTCTTATTCAAATACAAAAACAATATATGTCAGTCCAATATTACTCATCAAAAAGTTTAATAATCATAGTTCTTTACATCTCAAGATTAGGACTATTAGACCTCCAAGGTCCCTTTCGACTCTATTATTCTGTTATTATTCTGTTATTCTCAGCAATACCCATGTATTCCTTCAACCAAATCAAAAAGCAAGTTGGAAAATCCAATTTTGGAACAGGTATACCCAACCTCATCTTTTCTTTGCATTTTGTAACACCTTATATTTAACTTGTGTCTTTTTCTGTTGCCGTACAGGAAAAAATTCATCTGAATTTGAATTTTAGTCCTTTTACTTTCTTTATTTATAATTGATTCTTTAGTGGTATTAAATGCATTGGATGAAATAGATCTATTCTGGCACCCTATTTTTTTAAAGAATATTTTTATAAGAACAGATGAATTGTATAATAAACACTAGAGTTGTTAATATCATACCTATTAATGTTATTTTCAATATTCCTGGAACATTTCACCATGTAATCAATATTCTATTCTTACATTATTGAATTCAAGTTGCCTTGTTTAGGATTTATATTTCATTTTTAGCACATTTGTATAATATTGTTTGTAACATGAATTTGACATAATAAATGAATTTCTTTTCATAGTCCATTACAGTTTTTGCTGCCACAATTTCTGCTTTGTGTGCTTCCTCAGGTGCATCAATTGTTTTTGAACAATGAGCTTCCTCATCTTCTGTTCCCTTTCAAGTGCATGTCATGGTATTATGAGGCACATTATGCATCCATCAAAGCTAAAAAAGACACATTTCTCATTGCTTTGTCATACTGTTCAATTTCTCTTTCAGCAAATATTTATCAATATTTTTTAACAGCATAGTTTAACAATGCTAATTTAATTGTGTCAACTGAATATTTATTTGCCAAATACAAAAAGAAAAAACTGTGATATAAATGCACATTAGAACACAAATCCATCCACAGTTGTATTGGTCACATAACATACTTAGTTTTATTACTGATGATGCCAGCTCTGCCTGGTTCAGCTTGGCACCTCACAGGCATCAAATGCTATAAGGAGGTGGGGGCAATAAAGCTGTGTGTACATGATGGGAAATAGAGATGGTGGGGGAGGATGACATGTGATAAAAACCAGAGCAGCCTGGATCCAGTTTGTAACAGTGTCCCAAGGCCAGGCACCCTGAGAAAATGTGGATTACCCCCAAACAGCTCAGCATTCACAAAACATTTTGGTGAGCTCTGATTGGCTAGATATGGACTGGTCACGGGAGGAAGGATGGGCTGCAGATAAACTTTTCTGTATCTTTTGAGCGTGGAAAAATTCAGAGCTAGCCTGACTTGACTGCAGCCAACAGTAAAAGGGCAGGTCTGACAGAGGATGAATTGGCCAATATAACATCCTCAATAGATCAATGTTGTACTGATATTCTAAAAGATGATTCTAAATTTTTTGCTGGGATCATTACACAAAAATTAGTTTACTCTTCCTATATATTTGCACTCATTTGTGAACAAAAAGTATGTAAAAATGAATACACAATACCTTATAGTGTTTTCATACAAATATAAAGAGAAAGCCATGAAGTTACTAAAAAGAGATATTAAGAAAAGAGTGTGTTTTTCTCTCATAGGATAGAAACTCATACGGATCCTGAAACTCCACTTATTACAATTGTGTATTATTGATAAATGTTTAAATTTATTTATTTTATTTATTTATTTGATTTGCCAATTGTTTACAAGATAATAAGTATAAGTGTATACATAGTTGTGAATACATGAAATGGGTACATATAAGAAAAATAAAAGAAGAATAAGAGAAACAATAGGACAGGGACGGTAGGCACGTTGGTGCGCTTATGCAAAATTTATTGAATTCTTTTTCCTTCCAATAAATAACCAAAAGGCAGGTTGGGAATTTAATGATTGATGATGATAATGCTATATTTTCAATTGAGTCTGCAACTTGGTGATTCTATGGGCTAGGTCTCTCCACTTCTTCTGATCTTGCACTATTTCATTGAGTTTTTCTATGCTCTGGCTGGTGCCAGCTTTGATGGGCTCCAGCCATCGTGTTCTTTGACGGCCTGTTCCTTTTATTGCTAACTCTTTCAAACATAATTGCTTCCTCTAGTGAATTTCCGGTCATGACATGCCAAAGAAAGTGAGAGACAGTTTCGTGATTTTGCCTTCTAGTGACATATCTGGTATTATGCATTGTACTTGCTTGTTAATCACTTTTGAGGTACAAGGAATTGCAAGAAACTCCTCCAGCACCACAGCTCAAATGAAGTGATTTTGTTCTTGTTTTGCTTATTGAAGGTCCAACTTTCATAACCATAATAGTTATGGGTAACACACAGGTTTTTTTTAAAAAAAACCAATAAGCAAAAAAATGAATAAAACAAAAGCATATAAAACCACATAAAATCAATAAAACATAACAAGTGGGATAGTACAATTGGTACATCACAGTCAGTATAGAACAATTTAGCGGCCTCCGAACCACCACCAATCCCTAGGCACAATGGCAGAATCATGTTTTCAGGGCTTTCTGAAAAACTGGTAGGGACAGAACTGATCCAACCTCCAGGGGAATAATGTTTCAAAGGGCAGAGACCCAGCAGAGAAGGCAGTCCTTGTAGGCCCTGTCAAAAGACAATGCTGACTAAATGGGACTTGTAACACACACTTCTTCTAATGGATCTGATGGGGTGGGTAGATGTAATGAGGAAAAAAGGTACAATCCATCAAATAATTGAGTGCTGTGTTTCCTGGGGCTTTATAGGTTGTTATCAGCATTTTGAATTAAACCTGAAGGAAACTTTGGGAAGCTAGGGAACCAGAGGTGTAACATAAACTGATCTAGGACAGCACAAATCTACCAATGGTGAGGACTTACAGCTTCTCAGAGCAGCTTATATAGAGTGATTACAGAAATCCACTTGGGGGATGAGGGGGGCAGGAGTAGAACCTCCTGATCCAGGAAAGATGGAACTGGTATATAGAACAAAGCTGGTTTGTTAATTTATCCCTTATAGAATCCTTTATTTATTTATTTATTTGATTTATATTGCCGCCTATTGGTCCATGGCGACTCAAGGTGGCTGACACAATGTAAAATCATATTTAAAACAAAAAACAAAAACAATAAGAACTAACAAAAAGAATCAAATAAATTAGTAAAGTACAATAGAACAAAATTTGGGAAAACAAAAAAACAAAACAAAAACAAAAAACAACTCCCACCCACCCCTCCCCGACGACAGCAGATCACACTAGCCACCTGATGGGCTCCATCCCTCTCTGGGGTCCCCAGGCCTGCTAGCAAAACCAGGTCTTCAGTACCTTTTGGGATAGTATTAACGAGGGGGCCATTCTAATCTCTGGGGGAATGATGTTCCAGAGAGATGGAGCTACCACAGAGAAGGCCCTTCTTCTAGATCCCACCAGGTGTATCTCCCTCAGGGTTGGGACCTGCAGCATTCCCTGCCTCCTTGCTCTAATGGGTTGGGTAGATGTCACTGGCAAGAGATGTTTCCTCAGATAACTGGACCCAAGCCATGAAGGGCTTTAAAGGTGACAACCAGCACCTTGAATTGCACCTGGAAGCAAATTGGCAGCCACTGCAACTCCTGCAGGAGAGGTGATACATGTGCACACTGAGGTCTGCATAAAACCATGCGGGCCACTGCATTTTGCACCAACTGGAGCTTCCGGATGTTCTTCAAGGCAGCCCCATGTAGAGCGCATTGCAATAATCAAGACAGGAAGTGACCAGGGCATGAGTGACTATGAATGGGGCCCACTGATCCAGGAAAGGGCATAACTAGTGTACAACCCACAGTCGTGCAAAGGCCCTCCTGGCCACGACTGCTACCTGCTCTTCGAGCAGGAATCATGAGTCTAGGAAAACCCCTAGATTACACACAGGGTCTATTTGGGGTAATGCCACCCCATCAACACCAAAGGTGCCAACAAACCCCAAATCCAGAGACACTCAGTCTTGCAAGGGTTTAGTTTTAACCCATTGCTCCCCATCCAGTTCCTAACAGCCTCCAGCCACAGCAAGAGGGAGAACATAGCAACACTTAACTCACCATAGGCTGAGACATACAGCTGAGTATCATCAGCATATTGATGATACCTCAGTCCACCAAAATATTGCTAAATCATGGAGCAGAAAGCAGGAGAAAAATGGAGGAAGATTGGACAACATTCTTCTGACATTTAAAAATAAAATAAAAACTATCTTGCCTGGATCATGATTCTTCCTGTTGTGTACATATGTGGAAGAGCTTAAAAAAGTCCACCACAATTCAATGTTTCAGCCATCAGAGGGTAATTAAGGGCCATCTGGAGAACAGAAAGAAACTTAATAAGCAACTCTATTCAGAGCTACAACTGACAAGCTCAAGATATATATCCAATGAAATTGTACCATGTTTCTTTCCTCCCCTTTTTAAATCAGATATTATAGGTAGATTGTACCTGACTGCCACAGTTTCCCTTCTGGTTAGTTTCACCTCAAAGCTATTGTCAATGTGGTGGTGAGAGTAAGGAAAGATAGGGAAAAATCAGTGAATTTCCCCAGAAAAAGACTTTATCTGCTTCAAATCAGTCACATATGAACTATAAATACCTGAATAAACACCTAATGGCCACAATAAAAAATATTTATAGATTGGCAATCCCCTCACACTCGCAAGCAGCTTCAGAGCTATTGACAAAAGTTGTCAAAAAGCTTTTGGAAAAACTAAAGCACTTATTTGCAGAGGAGCCCATTCTTCAACATCCAGATCCAAATCAGATATTTGTAGTCCAAACTGATGCCAGTGATGTGACAGTGGCTGCCGTTCTTCTTCAAAGGGACCCCCATGGCCAGCTGTTGCCCTGTACCTATGTATCTAAAAAATTAACAGACATGGAATGCAGATGGGCAGTTTGGGAAAAGGAGGCTTTTGCTGTATGATGGGCTCCTCTGCCTTGGAGGCATTTCCTTAAAGGAGTAAAGGAGCTATTTGAAGTATGGACTGATCACAAAAACCTTGAGGCTCTGAAAACTCCCTGGAAACTTTCTTCTAAGTGAATTCACTGGGCTCAATACTTTAAGTGCTTTAATTTGAACCTAAAATACATTCCAGGCAGAAAGAACTTATTAGCTGATGCTTTATCCCGAAAGCCTCAATTTGACAGTCAATGGTAAGAGATAGTTAGTACATGCCATGATCTCAGAAGCCCAGCCAGCTGGCCAAGACACCACTTGAGCCCAAGCCAAGTGCCGATCTGACTTCCCCAAAGATAAGTTCACAGCAGATCTAAAAGCAGTACTTTTAACCAATCCGTGGTTTGCAGAGAATCAATCTGATAAAACCTTAAGGGGCGGTTGGCCTAGAATGGGAACAAACTTTATGTACCCAGTAGTCTGAGGCAAATGATATTAAAATGAAGTCATGGCTCTCATCTAGGGGGGTCACTTTGGATTTCTGAAAATCCTCCATCTGGCTAGGCAGCAGTTTTGGTGGCCAATAATGAAGACTGATGTAGAGGACTATGTAACAAGTTGTTCAATTTGTGTCACGATGAAAAATAGACCTGGGAAACCACCTGGATTTCTCCAATAGGTGGTGGAACCTACAAAACTCTGGGAAGAAATTGCAATGGATTTTATTGTTGAACTTCCAGAGAGTGGGGGAAATACAGTAATTTGGACTGTTATAACGGGTTCTCCAAACAAGCCCACTTCACTGTTTGTAAAGGTCTGCTTTCTGCCAAAAAGCTAGCAAAATCGTTCGCAAAGCATATCTATTGACTTCATGGAGTGCCGGGGTGAATAATCTCAGACCGAGGTATCCAATTTACTGCTAGGTTCTGGAGGGAGTTCTTAGTCCATTGGATCTTCCCAAGAGCTTAGCTCTGCTTTTCATCTGGCTACAAATGGATCAGAGGAATGTACGAACGCCATGGTGGAACAATATATTAGATGTTATGTAAATTACCAGCAAGAAAACTGGGTGGACTTATTGCCATTCGCTGAAGTGGCTTATAATAATGCTGTACATAGTAGTACAGGACTAACTCCTTTCCAAGTCACTACTGGCATGGACTTTATTCCCTTGCCCGAATTGCCTAGGGAACCACCAGGGGTGGGATTCTATAGTTTCGCACCTATTCGCTAGAACTGGTTGTTAACATTCTAAGCAGTTCGAAGAACCGGTTGTTAGAAGAAATTACTGGCCTAATTCTGTAAGGAAGGCAGGAAGGAAACATTCCGGTGTTGCTTACAGAAACTGCCTCTTGGTTAACCCTTATTACATTCTTGGCAGGACTAGACTTCCTGTTTCAGGAACTTCTCTGGAGTTTTTTCCCCCCTCCTTTGCTGGTATTTTGCTTGTGTGGAGTGACCATTCAAAGTTACAATGGCACTGAAAAAAGTGACTTATGACCATTTTTCTCACTTATGACTGTTGCAGAATCCCCACAGTCATGAGAAGCCAGGCAAGGAGATGTGTGCTTCAATGTGAGTGATATTGAGTTGGCCACGTCCAGCCAATAACATAACCACCAAGCCATGCCCACCAACTAAGCCACGCCCACAGAACCGGTTGTTAAAAAATTTGAATCCCACCCCTGGGAACCACCAACATCCATGTCCCTAATGGAATGGATGGACTCTTTTAAAAAGGGATGGGAAAACACCAAGCAAGCCCTAATGGAAGCTGCTGAAGAATATAAAATGCAGGCAGGCAGACATAAATCCCTTCAGCCACCTTTTTGAGTGGGAGATCGAGTGTACCTGTCAACTAAATATCTTAGATTGAGGTTACCTAGCAAAAAGTTAGGACCCAAATATTTTGGTCCCTTACCAATAGTGAAAGTAATTAATCCAGTTACTGTTCAACTTAACCTCCCTCACATATTAGGCAAAATACACCCCATTAGGCAAAATACACCCCTGTTAAAACCAGCTGTCACTTCCACATTAAGACCTCCTTCAGCTGCTCCCCCCAAACCTGTGGTAGTGCAAAGTGAAACTCATTATGAAGTAAAGAAAATCCTTGATTCTAGGTTACATAGAGGACGTCTACAGTATTTAGTGCATTGGAAAGGGGATACTTGGGTAAAAAGTTGGGATGTGAAAGCAATTCACATTCACATTTAGTTAAGCAATTCCATGATAAATTTCCAGAAAAGCCAAAGGGTCCTCCCAGAGGGGCCAAGATGGGGTTATTGTACAACCCATTAACCCCTTGTTTTGCTTTGTTAATTTTATTTTTCAGGACACGATCTTTTCTTCAGGGCTGGTGATGCCTGTCAGCTTTGGAAGCCATATTAGCACCAGAGGTTTCCATGCTGTCACATTCCTGTGCCTGGGAAATTGGGAGGGGTTTTTTTTTTAGAATGTATGTAGTTAGACATAATAGCATTCTTCTTTGCAGTCAAGGTCATGTAATCCTGCACCTGGACAAGGAGTGGTTAGAGGATGTCTCAAGCTGGGACGGATGGTGATTGGGCCATGTGATGGACTGAGGGGTGCAGGTGGATGGATCTTTGATTTTCAACTACTGAGGGAAAACCCGGAACTCTCAGATTCGGGTTTTCCCAGATATGACATATGACAACTCTAATAAAATGGAACTTTGACAAAACGCCTGTCTCGGAGGTTTGGAGTTGGAGTTTGTTTTTCTGGAACGCTGACAGATTGTTAAGTGAATTCGGCTTCCCATTGACTTTGCTTGTCAGAAGGTTGCAAAAGATGATCACATGACCCCGGGACACTGCAACCGTCATAAATATGAACTAGTTGCCAACCATTTGAATTTTGATCTATGTGACCGTGAGGATGTTCCAACGGTCATAAATTTGAACTATGGTCATAATTCACTTTTTTAGTGCTACTGTAACTTTGAATGTCACAAAACTAGGAGTATTAAGTAAATATTTATTAATACAATAATGTTATAATAATTATTAATATAATTATTTTATTATTATAGTAATAATTATTATAAAAGTATATTTTACAATATAAATTATTTCTATCATAATAGCACATTGTTTCAGATAGCCTAAAAAAGAAATGTAAGTTTTTTTTTAAAAGACCAGCTCCCATTCTGAATAGTCCATATAAATGTTATATATCAACTTTACCTAATTTCTTTTAGCCCTTCAGTAATTTGGTGGGGGTATTAAAATGGCAGCTATTATTAGAAGAGGCTTACTTCAGACAAACTGCCCAGCTCTGTTTGTTTGCAGATATTCCAAGTGATATTTACTCAACTCTAATAAAAACCATCGATGTGCTATTTATTTGCTTTTTATTTTCTCCCACTGGTCTTTTTTTCTTATAGCTATTTGATGCCTGAATTGCTGTTCTCTGTGTGCATTTAATACAAGACTTTCTCCTCTATTCCAGATTAATTACAAAGGGTAAGAACCTGTTGAATAAGCCACACAAAGCAAAATGAGTGACTTTAGCTGCTGGGAATTAAAGAGACTGAACACAGTTTGTTTAAATCATTTTGTTTTAAAGTTGTGAGCTTTCTCTCTCTGGGTTCTGAAATTTGTTCAAAGGCCTGCCAACTAATTATAGGTCTGAACAGGTTTCATTAGGAAAAAAACCTTTAACTGATTTAAAAAACATGTTAATCCTTTTTTATGCAAAAAAGAGTTGGGGAAGCTCTTTAACTGTTTTTATCAAAGAAGGGTATTGGAGGAGAGTTATGCAAGAATATGAACAGCAAGTATGGTCTGAAAGGTTATTTATTTATATATGAATTTATTAGTTTTTTATCCTGTCTTTATTACTTTATAAGTAAGTCAAGGCAAACATATACTGTATAATGATCCTTCCTCCTCCTATTTTCCCTGTAACAACAACCCTGTGAAGTGAATAAGTTGAAAGAAAAAATAACTAATCCAAAGACACTTAGTGGCTTTCATGCCTAAGGCAGGGCTAGAACTCACAAAAATTACTTTAATTTAATTTTTAAAATTAAATGGCACCTGATTACATTGGCCTTTAAGTTTGTTTGGAACAAGTTTCCTATACTCTGTACAGAAAGCTTTAAAGCCTGAATATAGTTCACAACTGTATTAAATTATTAGCTAGTTAAACCAACATTCTGTCCCAGAGATTGACCATCCTGACATGATAGGAAGACTCAATAGCTTCAATGAGACTAAGACACACTGGTAGTAATGGAGGCTTATCTCGAATGCTGTAAAAATCAAAAGTTAGAGGGGTGATGAATAAAATTGTCCACAATGAGGCCTTGGAGATATAAGGAGAACTAACGAATGAATGAATGAATTCTTTATTGGATTAGACACACAAGGTCTTGGTGCATATGCTCTCAGTGTACATAAAAAGAAAAGATACATTCATCAAGAATCATAAGGAATCATAAAGAATCATGATAGTCATAGGGTACAATCAGCAATCAAATCATACTAGGAAACAGTCAATATAAATTGTAAAGATACAAGCCATAAAGTTACAGTCATACAGTCACAAGTGGGAGGAGATGGGTGATAGGAACCATGAGAACATTAATAATAGTAATAGAAATGCAAACTTAGTAAATAGTTGGACAGTGTTGAGGGAATTATTTGTTTAGCAGAGTGATGGTATTCGGGAAAAATTATTTCTTGTTGTTCTGGTGTGCAGTGCTCTATAGTGTTGTTTTGAGGATAGGAGTTGAAACAGTTTATGTCCGGGATGAGAGGGGTCTGTAAATATTTTCATAGCCCTCTTTTTGACTCGTGCAGTATACAGGTCCTCGACTGAAGCATGTTGGTAGTTTTTTCTGCAGTCCTAATAACTCTCTGAAGTCTGTGTCTGTCTTGTTGAGTTGCAGAACCAAACCAGACAGTTATTGAGGTGCAGATGACAGACTCAATAATTCCTCTGTAGAACTGGATCAGCAGCTCCTTGGGCAGTTTGAGCTTTCTGGCACAGAAAGAACATTCTTTGTTGTGCTTTTTTGATGACGTTTTTGATGTTAGGTGTCCATTTTAGGTCTTGTGATATGATAGAATCTAGACATTTGAAAGTCTCTACTGTTGATACTGTGTTGTCTAGTATTGTAAGAGATGGTAGCATGGGAGGGTTTCTCCTAAAGTCTACCATCATTTCTACTGTTTTGAGTGTGTTCAGTTCCAGATTGTTCTGGTCGCACCATGAGGCTAGATGTTCAATCACCCTTCTGTATGTGGATTCATTGTTGTCTTGAATGAGACCAATCACTGTTGTATCATCTGCAGACTTCAGTAGTTTAAAAGATGGATTGTTTGAGATGCAGTCATTGGTATATAGGGAGAAGAGAAGTGGAGAGAGCACACAGCCTTGGGGGGGGGGCTGTGCTAATTGTACAGGTATTAGATGTGATTCTGCCTAGCTTTACCTGCTGCTTCCTGTCTGTTATAAAGCTTAAGATCCACTTACAAGTGTGTTCAGGTACCACTAGCTGGTTTAGTTTAGTTAAAAGAATGTCTGGAATGATGATATTGAATGCTGAACTAAACTGTCTTGTTTGTCTACATCAAGTCCCTTGGTTATCCTTTGGAACTGCAACTTTCAGAAGGGTGTAGCACCACAGTGAGCTGTTAAGAAAAACATGAGGTGACCATACGTAGCTGGAGATGACAATTTGGTGGAATGTGGTCCTCTTTGTGGCTTAAGAAGCAGTAGTAACTATGGCTGCAAGACCAAAAACATAGCATTACCTGAAGTTCAACATATGTCAGAATCAGTAGTTTGCCAGCAGAGTAATTAGGAAGACATCCTGTTCTGCAGATTTATGCTGACTCTCTGATTAACTGTCCTCTATGTTGCTATAGGATCAGAACTTATGAGAAGAAAATTTGAAAAAAAAAAAAAAAGGTGGTGGTGAGGAAAATTCTTCAAGATGAATGTGAGCCTAGTGATGTGGATGTGTCCCAGCATCAATTTGGACAATTTTTTGACATTGTTTTTATTCCCATTTTAGCCTATGTTCTTTGGATTTTGGAATAGAAATTAGTTTCTAATCTGCTGATCACTTATCTTAGCTTCTGAGATCAGACAAAGTTGGCCAGGTACAATATTTCTCTGCTGAAAATGTAGAAAACAGAGCATGTTAATATTGTAGTTAGAAATGGATAGAGACTTTCCTCTATTGGTCCTAAATCCAAGGAACAAAACTATTTTTCCCAAAAAAACCTTAGAATAAGTATCTGACAAACTAGATCTTAGAACAGAATGATGGATCAGAAGGAGAAAGAAGACAGAATTTCTGAAGACCAGTGCAAATGGTTGAAAGCAGTTATATTGATTGGATCAGTGTTATTTCAATTGCCTCTACAGAAGGTTGAATATAAAAGGAGAAAAAAAATATAATGTGATCAAATGAAGATCCTTTCACTTTAAAGACACTAACATCAAGTATTCATTCATTATTTATTTGCAGCATTTATAAATCACTAACTACAAATATATAAAGCTATATTTGCCTGACTAGGATGTTCTCTCCCCTGCCCCCCCTCTTCACTTTCAAGCAGGAGAATTCACGGTTGAGCTTTTGCTTCTCTGGAATGCTTTGCCTAGCAGGCTCCGATCCTCCTGTGGCTCCTGGCCCTTGATCTCTGCTTTCTTTATCCTCCCAGAACTTGGCCTCAGGGACTGAATTTCAAAACATATCTCGATTAGATTATTATGATGTTTTATCATTTTCTGACTGGGAGCCATTCTCTGCAACCAAAACAGACATTCCTCTGAGGGTGTAAAGTGATTTTTTAGCTTTCCTCTGAGGAGTTCATTTCAATAAAACATTAGTCCATGACCAAGGCTGATGGGCATGAGTGATGTAATATCTTATGCGGTTCATGCTTTTCTCTTTTACATTCACACTAGTGTGAAGATGAGCCTTGCCAGCCTATGTTGCTTTAAGTGAAGGTTTACACGCAAACATGGCCTCCACAAAAATTACCTCTGGCTAAAATACTCCCATCATCGACAACATTAACCATTATACTGGATCCCTGGGAGTCAACTCAACCAGTGATTTGACAATCTCATATGTTTTATTAATGGTGAGAGATTGTCCTTTTATTTTTAGGCTCCCCCAGCAGGTGTGCTTGTCATATCCACTCAAGAAAAACCAGAGGAGATTGCCAGCTACTTGCATGAATTGTTTCCACAGTTCTTAATTCCTGTTGAGAGGCATGCAATATAAACAAAGTTTTGCTTAAGTGCTGGAACATTTGTCTATGGTTTGATAGTCACAGTCCTCCATTTCTTCATCAGGAAACACAACTAAATTCTCCTTTTAACTCTGTGTCTGCTGAACCAAATTTGATGGTTCAGAAATAAAGCAGTTTTAGCCAAGGCCAGTAAAAAACTGAATACCATGCACTGATCATTTGAGGTAATGAAAAAAAAGAAATAAAAAGAGGAGGGGAGGGGAACAGCAACAAAAACAAGCACTGAGGCACTAAGCATTTGATCATGGAACTCCGATTCAAATTTTATAAATTTATAAAATGTATAGGCTACCCATCTTAACTCAAGGTAACTCTGGGCAGCTTACTGTCATAAAAAATAAAAATTATACAAACTAAAAAGATAAATAATACGAACTCTAAAACACTACGACCCAATTAAAAGATGTGGAGGGGGGGAGCAT
Source organism: Notechis scutatus (assembly GCF_049901735.1). Taxonomy (NCBI): domain Eukaryota; kingdom Metazoa; phylum Chordata; class Lepidosauria; order Squamata; family Elapidae; genus Notechis; species Notechis scutatus. The sequence goes on along the minus strand of NC_142025.1, from coordinate 81,433,699 downwards.
GGGGGAAATTGATTTGTTGTTATTTGATTAATCATCTCCACTTGGTACTTCCCCATTGGAGTCCAAGCTAACTTTAGGTCTTTTGGCTCTTCCAGAACAGAGGTCCCCAACCGGTGGTCCACGAACTACTGGTAGTCCGCAAGAAATCTTTGGTGGTCTGTGGTGCACCCGGGTAGAGGAGCTGCTCCAGGATGATCAATGGGCCAGTCCTAGAGCTCTGGCAAGCTCTAGATTATAGGACCAGCCAGGCAGCTTGTGGTGGGGCTGGAAATCTCCACCATAGAGGGAGGAATGTGCAACTTGCAACTTTGCAGGAGATGCATTCCTCACTGCCCAGAACAAGATAATGGTGCTATTGTGGCAAGAGGGGGTGGGGTGGGGGTTTGCGCAAGCAGACTGAAGTAATGTGTGTCAGCAACCCACGGCTTTTTTCTTCCCCCTGCTTTGGCAGATTTGCTCCATAGGGAGATTCACTCGATAGGGAGATTTGCTCCATATTGCAGGGTGGGAGTGAAGCTTCATTTCTTGCTGGGTCTCACAGGCATTTTTTCTGGCTCTTGTTGGTGTTGTGCGACTGGGAGATGCGTGACTTTATTTCCTCACCAAAACACTGGCTGGCCCAGCTGAGAGAGAGAGAGAGAGAGAGAGATGAGAGAGAGATGGGAGAGAGAGACAGAGAGAGAGAGATGAGAGAAAGAGATACTGAGAGAGAGATATGAGAGAGAGATGGAGAGTGAGAAAGAGAGAGATACACGCACAGAGAGAAAGATGAGAAATCCTAGGGTTTTGTTTTCTATGGGAAATGGGTCCAAATGGCTCTTTGAGTGTTTAAGGTTGCAGAAATAGGCGGTCAAGCTAAGTGCCTGAAGGACCCCATCCCATCACTGGGAGTGCAGGTGCTTCATCAAGCAGTGTGCTGGATTCATATTAGTGGTCCACAGGATTTAAAATTATGAATTTAATGGTCCCTGACGTCCGATAGGTTGGGGACCCCTGTTCCAGAAGGTCAGGAGGGTTAGGGTTGTCCTCACAGTGGGGGGTGTTTCATAGGGCAGATACAATGCCAGAAAGATCCTTCTCCTGTAATCCCAGCAGCCGGAATTATTGGGCTGATGAGGCCTACAGCATGCCTCCTCTGCCAACCCTGGTGAAAAAGGCCAATTTCAATGAAATGAGATGGTACCGTAAATAGTCTGGACCCATGCCATGAAGCGGTTTAAAGGTGATTGCTACCAGAAGCAGAATAACAAAACAGAACAACAGAGTTGGAAGTCTTGGAGGTCCTCTAGTTTGCTGTTATTTTAAATTCACTGTGCCTCCATGTATTATAAACAATGTTCAGTTGAAAGCAATTTAAGTGTGGCAGTTTCCCTCCAAAAAGTTGGAGTTAACAGTTAGGGTCATCTAAAGGTTGGTTTCACTTTAGCAGGGCTTAACACAACTATATATATTCAATACATAACACCCCTTTCCCCTAGGTTAGTCCTTCCCCTCAGTCCACTCAATATTCATAGTCTTTGAGATAGGCTGAGGGCCCACAGATCCTGGTAGTATGGCCACAATGTTATTGGAGAATCCTGTTTAAGTTGAGTATTGTCCATCTCCAATTGGACAGAGTCTTGATGGCAGTTTTGGTCACCCATGAGTGGCAGCAGCTCTACTGGCCTTAGTATCTCCATTTCTCCAGAGGTGGCCATGAGTGGTCTAGGCAAACTTGGAGGAAAACAGTTCCTTAGTGTGTCTGATAACACCTTGGGATCCTCACCCGGGACTGGTCCGGCCTGCTGATTCCATAACTGATCAATGTGGTGTCTGACTGTATGATCAATCCCTAAATAACCTTGTATGACAAGGGACCCATCAGCTTAGTTGCCCTAGTTGCCAACCAAGTGCCCCACTCCCATAGTTCATAGCCCAGACCAATTCACCCAGCTGTAAGTTCCTGGAGAAGTATGGCTGAGCTGTCTCCACCGCTACTCTGTCTGGGTGAAGTTGGTTGACTTTCGTGGTAAGCTGGTGGCCCCCACCTCAGCTGCACTGGGTTGCAACCTGTTGCTGTACAGGGAGTTGTGTTTTGACACAGGAGGAAGTTCACCAGGCGGTGATTCCAGTCCCCAGTCATCATACGCTTGAGTGCCTCCTTCATGGTCCTGACCATTTGTTCAACCTGACCATTGGTTGTGGGGTGAAATGGAGCAGACATTACGTGCCAAATCATGTTGGCATTGAAGTAAGATTGAAACTCTTCTGCTATGAATTGTGCCCTGTAGTCGGACATGATCACATCTGGCAGACCATGTGTGGTGAACAGCCAACGCAACTCTTGGATGACTGTGGTCATTGTCATCGATGAGACTGGTGCCACTTCCAACCACTCTGGTGCTTTGCCTATAGCAAGAACAGAAGCACCAAGGGTGCTGTTTCCATAGCATTGCACACCATTCTCACACACTTGGACAATAAGAACACCTATGCAAGAATGCTGTTTGTTGACTTCAGTTCAGCATTCAATACAGTCATTCCCTCCAGGCTGATCACTAAACTTGGTGACCTTGGCATCAATACTACTCTCTGCAATTGGATACTGGACTTCTTGACAAACAGACCACAACATGTCAAGTTGAATAACTCCACCTCATCCACCATCACACCAAGTACTGGCGTTCCCCAGAGCTGTGTGCTGAGGTCCTTCCTGTTCTCTCTTTTCACCTATGACTGCAGGCCTGTGCATGGCTCTAACACCATTATCAAGTTCGCAGATGACAACACTATGATCAGACTCATCAATGATAACGATGATTCAGAGTACAGGGAGGAGAATCTTCAACATTAGACTGTCTACTATTGACCTCACCCCTTTCCTAAGAGGTCTGTAGGGGGTGTGCATAAGTGCACCAAAACGTGCCTACCGTCCCTGTCCTATTGTTTCTTTCTTTTTTCTTATTCATATCCATTTCATGTATTTATAACCGTTTATACTTATATCTGTTATCTAATAATTGTTTGACTAAATAAATAAATAAATAAATAAATAAATAAATAAATAAATAAATTCTACCACTGTGCAGTCGAGAGCATCCTAACCAGCTGTATCTCAGTCTGGTATGGAAATTGCACCATAAAAGAAAAGAAGGCATTACAGAGGGTGGTGAAAACCACCCAACACATTATAGAGATCCCACTCCCTGCCATTGTGGACATTCAGAGGAAAGATGTCTGCGAAAAGCCCACAGCATCATTAAGGACTCCTCCCATCCAGCCCATAAACTGTTTACCCTTCTTCCATCTGGGAAGAGTTTCAGGTGCCTGCAGTCCAAGACCAGCAGGCTAAGGAACAACTTCTACCATACAGCGGTCTCCTTACTGAACTCCTCAGCTCATCTACCACCACCCCCACACACACTGATACTTCCCCTGATAATAAATAATATATCTTGTATACACTCTCTGTGCATTATACTTATATTCAATATGTTCATAAACACTCTGTACAGTCATATGTATTCCTTCCATAGATATATATATTTTGTATATTCATAGATATTCTGTATATCCATATATAGTTATATATTTTGTATATCTGTATATATATATTTATACTTCATTGCTGTTTTTGCACTTCTGGTTAGATGCTAACTGCATTTCGTTGCCTGTGTTCATGTGCAATGACAATAAAGTTGAATCTAATCTAATCTAATATCTCCCTCGCAATCCCTGGGAGTGGGGGGGGGGAAGGAGGTGGGAATCTGACATGGTTGGTCGTCTTGACTTTGCTGCGTAATGTAAGGTGAACGAGCAAAATAGGTGGGAAAAGCTCCAGGTTGTTTTGAGCACCTTCTCAGCCATCTGGGGAGTGAAGAGGAGATGGGGAAATTCCTAAGGAACTGGCCCTGTGAGGCGAGCTTCATTGATTCCGCCGGCACTTGCAGAAGTGGCCTCATGATGCAGAGTTGCGGAAGGGAGAAACTCTTGGAGGAAAGTTAATCAAAAGTTGCAGTCCTTCACATGCCCCCCTCACCCCCTCCCCAAATCCTGAAGATCGCCAGGTTAGAGAAGGGCTGCCAGGGAAAGGGGCAATGAGAGGCTTTTCTTTCCTGAATTGCAACCTTTGGTACATCGGGGTCTCAACTTTGCAGGGATTTTTGCTTCTCTCTCTCTCTCTCTCTCTCTCTCTCTCTCTCTCTCTCTCTCTCTCTCTCTTCCTCCCTCCCTCCCTCCCTCCCTCCCTCTGCTGGTACCACCCCTGTTGCTGACATGGGTGCGACCAGGTGGGAGTGGATGGGGCCAACCAGAGATGATTGTTCAGTTCAGCGAACTGAACCGTCCCTACCACCTGGTGCGAGGTAGTCAAATTTCACCACTGTTTCAAAGGCTTCAAACGAGGGGAGTGAAGGAGGGGAAGGTTTATAATCATGGTTTTGATTATAAGCCTCCCACTCCCCTCATTTGAATGCTGCTCCAGGCTGGCTGGGAACCAATTTGGATGCCAGTGAGCCCTGACCTGTTCTTGCCTTCGAGAAGTCCTCTCCCAGACTTTGAAATTGGTTCCAAAGGCAGTGAGGAAGCCGCAGGGGGCTGCTAGCAGCCATGTTTGAATGTCGCTCCTCTAACTTGGAGATTGGAGAACAAATGCTACTCGCATTTGCACGGCATTAGCGAAGGGGTGGGGATGAGGGGAAAGGATCTGCACATCAAGGAGGTTGAGCGGCTGCCAGTGATGCCCTCAAGGGAAGATGTTGCAAGGGGGAGGCTCGACCCCCCCCCAGAAGCTTCTCTTCCTCCTCGCCAGAAGCGCTCATGCACAAAGTGCTCACCACCCTTCTGGTCCCCCGACAAGCCGCCTCCTTCCTGCTGAGTATGTGAGTGCTTCTGGCGAGGAGGAAGAGAGGGTCGAGGCTTCCTCTCGCAACATCTTCACCTGAGGGCAGCTATTTCCTGCGACTCAGGAGGTCCATGCTCTTCCCACTGCTGCTCAGTCTCCTTGATGCGCTGAGGCAGGAGGCAGCAGCCACGACACAGGAGACTGCAGATTGCTCTGCCTCCCCATCTCAGCATGCTGCGGCCCACCAAAATTTTCTCGTGGCTCACTAGTGGGCTGCAGCCCATCAGTGGGCTGTGGCCCATTGGTTGGCGACCGCTGATCTAGTATGTACCAAAAATATGTAACTTTTTTTAAAAATGTCATTTGCTCCCAAGTGGAAATTAGCCGATAAGCCTTCAATTAAAAAAAATTATCAAGGGACAATGAAAGTAATATTTCCTTTCTTTCTTTCACTGATTAAGGAGAAATTTTCTGACAGTGAGAACAATCAACCAATGGAACAGCTTGCCTTCAGAAGCTGTGGGAGTTTCTTCACTGGAAACTTTCAAGAAGAGACTGGGCTGCCATTTGTCAGAAATGGTGTAGGGTCTCCTGCTTGGGTAGGTGAGGGGTTTGGACTAGATGACCTACAAGGTCCCTTCCAACTCGGTTAATCTGTTATCTGTTATTCCTTTTAGTTATCAAAACAATTTTCTTTTTTACAAGAAGCTTATAAAGCATTTCCATCCATTGACAAATGTCAATGTAATGACTTGTCTCTAATTCAAGAAGTCATTTGACCATCTTAGCAAATTCTATCAATTTTACCAACCATTTCTCTAAGGTGGGTTATGCTGAATCTTTCAATCTTTGTGCATGTAATAATCTGATGGCAGTAATCATATCTTGAAATAATTTTCCAAGACTCTTTTCTGACTATATATCCATCAGTCCTAAAAAGAAAAGTTCTGACTTAATTTTTAAAATTCTGTATGCATTTGACTTCATTGTTTTTAGTTTTATTGCATGAGAGATGTAAATATGATACAATATCCATTCATGTTATTCACATTTCCAACATACATTTGAAGTACCTCCTTGAGCAGAAATTTGCAGACAGCCAGAGCTTATACCTATTCTAATTCTCAATGTGGCATGTCTAATAAAATTATTTTTAAAATAGAAATTAATTTTAACTTTACTGTACCATAAGTTATACATGCCATCCAAACCTCATATTGTGCTCTTTGAATTTTAAGTCTTTTATTTCTCAGCAACACCCATTCTTTCATCCAAGTCAGACAACAAACTGCAAAATACTTCAAATCTGGTAAGTCCAGTTCTGCTCTTTAGTTTGCATTTTGTAATGATTTATATTTAAGTTCTGGGTTTTTTCCTCTTACAAATTTAGATATACCTTTTTGCCATTATTTAAATGGTATCAGTTGTCAAAATTATTGTCTGAACAAAAACAATATTCTAGGCATAACAATCATTTTTATCAGTTTCAAATCTGGTAAATTCAATCCTCATCTTTTCTTTGCATTTTGTAACACTTATTATTTGGCTCATGGTTTTAGTCACACTTTCCTGTTGATCTCCCTTATTTATTCAGTAATGTAGAAGAAAAAAATTCAACAGGATAATCTTTCATTGGCCTGAAAAGCTATGGGAAATATGTCACATTTCTGCCAGTCTGTTCACAAATTTCATATTTCTACCAGTCATAAGCTTTTAGAGCAAAGAGGTAGTCTTAAATTTGTTATCTTCCTTTTATTTGCAAATTTTGGCCAAGAAATGGTTGAAAGCATACCAGATTGAGATTGTGGTGTAATTATCAAATTATAGTGTGTACATTTGTAGATATAACTTGCTAACCAGATGTGACACATTTGTGAATAGTAAGAAAAGTTATCCATTTTTTTGTTTTGTTTCTGGCAGTTCAAAATGAGTTGGAAATGGAATTATAAACTCTCAGTCTTCCAGACTTGCTTTGTTTTTAAGTGCATAGGCATACAATAATCATCTGGGCAAATAGATACTATGATGAAATCACCATATCTCTTAAAAAAGCATTGACTCTTGGGTCCATGTAGTCTTGCTAGTGTTTTTGTGCACTAGCATTTCTCTTTGATGGACCAGTGTAATTCCCTATCTTTCTTCCTGTTAAGAAGTATAAAATCCACAGCAAAAGTGGCATAGATATCTCTATACCATGGTCTTTTAAATAAAGCATGGACTGTTACAGAATGTGTAAAAATACTATTTGTGCATAATAAAGAGGACAAAGAAGTTGCCTTTCCATGCACATTTCATTAAAGTCACTTTAATTATTGCATATCCAAAGCAGTCCAGGGGCTGTAATTAATTCTCGTCCCATTCCTATGGCATCCAAGATTTACTTCTTACTACTTTCCTTCATTTGATGATTTCATGAACTATGAATAAACTTGGAAGGAAAGTTAATTAGAAGGGCAGCAGTTATGGTCTCCTCATAATCTGAATATTATAATTCCCATGGAGGATTCATCCCCAAAGGAGGAGGAAGAGAGGCTGTAGATGAACATGTCAGATCCCAGAGGAGCAAGCTGGCATTTGTCAATAAGCTATCCCCAGTACATGTTTATTTTATTTATTTTATTACATTTAAGGGCTACCCAACTGCATACAGTTTTGGTCTTACAGTTAAAAATAAGAAAGTTGAATACAACTAAGCAAAATATCAAGAGCAAAGAGAGAAGAGAAAAGGGGAAAGAGAGAAGAGGGGTGAACTCAAGACATACCCACTCCCAGATTTGGCAAATAGGCATGTTCTTAAACAATAATCTTACTGGAACCAACAAATTCATGTGATCTAGAATCACTTGATTTTTTTAAAAAAAATTTAAATAATGACCCGGTTTATTCATACAGACTCTATACATTCAATAGGTATGGTTCTACCATCTTATTCTGCTCATGTGAGGGAAAAATTCACTACCCCTCAATATAGTTGCAAATAGACAAATAACTTCAGATAAATTACTCCAGAGAAATAACTCCAGAAAACTATTTGGTGTTTAGGATTATAAAAAGGAAGGTATTTTCCCTGTACCCAATTTATTTAATATTTTATGAGTTGCCTGGATACTGATAATATGCTGCCATAGTCTTTGTGAATGCAGTTCTGGTAATGTGTAAATTCTGAGCATTGACAACTGAAGAAATAATGATGGATTCCCAAGAGAAGATATAAGATGGATTGTGGATAGCTGCAAATAAATTTGAAATGCACATGTGAAAAAATTGCTGTACAGCTAAGGAAAGCAAATGCTAAAGGGAGGCCCCAGAAGGCATTTGGATATGTTGGGCTGGGATGGCAGAAGATGGAGGAAAATTCAATCCCTTTAGGCAGTCTTTAGAGCCAGGATGCTCCAATGGTTAAGGCATCAGGTTAGTCACCAGAAGACTGTGAGTTCTAGTCTCAACTTTGGCATGAAAGCTGGGTGACTTTGGGCCAGTCACTCTTTCTCAGCTTAGACCACCTCACAGGATTGTTGTGGTAAAGAAAATAGGAGGGGGAAGGAGTATTAGGTATGTTTGCCACCTTGAGTTATTCATAAAAATAATAAAGATGGGATTAAAATAAATGCATAAAATAAATTACATGTAATCAGGAAAGGTGAGAAGCAAAGAAGCATGCCAGAATTAAAAGGCAAACAGCCACAATGCATGGAGAAACACAATTTTAAAAGTGGCAGAAGTTTGTAACTATTAATTCATTATTTGTAACCAACAGCCAAGTAATGACCTCTTCAAGTGACTGCAGATATTGTGGGTGAATGTTATGTAATGCAAATCATAAAAACCAGCTTTGGACAATGTGGCATAGGTGACACATTGGTGATCTCTTCTTCCAATCTCCTTTCTTTGGCAAATGCTCTTAATGATTCTTCATAGTTTTAAGCCAATTTATCCATCCAGTGCACATTTAACAAGTTGTGGCCAATACTATAAGATATATATCCTTACCAACTGACAGATTACATTAAAATGTGCATGAAAAAGCCAGCATATATTTTAAAAATGCAAATTAGTAGGTGAACTATATTATAAGCATATTGTGTGATGAAACTCTGACAGTTTTTTATTTCTGAATTTTAATCAAAAAGCAGCTGTGAGATGCTACTATTTTGAGCACAGATGATAATGTTGCTACTCATTACACAATTCTGTCAGTGCTGCCGTCTCTGCTCCATTTCATCTCTGCTTCACCAATGCCAGACTGCCATGAATCCCAGGGAAGTGCCTACACATAGAAGGGGGCAAAAAAACCAGAAACCAAAACTACATTGAATGCCTGGCAAAGACATCAGCCGGCTGACCCCAAGGCCACAAGCATGGAAATGGAATGCAGAGCATCCCTGAGCTTGCCAAAAAATAGGACTTTTGCCATTTGTTTGAAATCCATTGGACAGATAATTATAAACAGATAATGGGGAGAGAGGCCCTGGAAAGTAACTGGGCAGATCTGGCTTTCACCCCTACTTGTTATGTAGGGGTCATAATTGGCTCTATAGGCAAAAGAGAAAATGCAAATCCTAGATCTGAGCTAATCTGGTCAACGTCTGGCTTATTGTTTATCTGAGCAAGTTTCTATGACTTTGAAGTTTGGACTGCTCTGGGGGTGGTGCAATGAAGGGGCTTGCGTTCTGAAAGGATGTTGGGCAATTCCTATTGTGGCTAATGACTTATGTTCTATGCTGGATCCTTGGGTGAAGGGCTGCTTTCTAATCCTACCATTCTGCCAAGGAGTTTCGAAATCCCCTGTCTTGAATGGATTACCAAATCTGCATTTCTAAAAGTTGCCTCCTCAGTTTCTGCTTGGGGGCAGGTAGACTGGGGCTGGTTTAAGAACATGCTTCTGTATTTCTCCCTTTGGGGAAATATAATATCTTGCTTTTTAAATATTCCTCAAAATATTTCATTCTTTTAGGGGTGGGGGCTTCCTACAGCCTGAAATAGCACAGTACAAGCAGGCCTCGTGAAAGAATGCACATCCTTCTATACCACCTAAGAGCCACAATGAATAGTTTTGGTTTTGCCAATTATCAGTTTGATGACAAGGTATTACAGAAACAAACAGAAGAGGAGTTAGCACTTTTCATGCAGGAGTGAAAAACACTCAGCTGGATTCTTCATTTTCCCCATTATGATGTATTTTGTTTGTGTTATTTCTCCTAATATCAAATAAAAAGTATGTTTGTGGATGAAATGCCATGTAATGAATTTTATCTTCCAACAGCAACTTTTAATAACTGCAGCTACTAGTAATTTAAAGTCATACAATATACCAGCCTTTTAAATTGTTGCAAAATAAAAATTCAGCGTGCCAAACTATTGACTTGAAAAGTGTGTGTATGCGTGCAAATAAACAGGGTGATGCTATTTTAGTTTTAATTTATAATATAATTCAGCTTCATATTTTAAATATTTAAATTAACAATTCATTTTAAAAGCATTTCTAAAAATATATTAATGAAAACATCATTACATATTTATCTAATAATAATTGTTTGAATCAAGATACTTATTTGAATCAAATGTAACTTATAATATGTCATAATTAAATATTTCAAAGAATGAAAAATATAAACAATGGATCTGAACAATCAAAATGAAAGATAATTCTGATAGTCCAAAATTGCTATAGGCTCCATTGATTTATTGGAATCTAATGTAAGAAAGGAATCACTTTTTCAGAAAGGGTGAAAAAAAATGTGGAGAGCTACACAAAGCTGTATAGTTAGAGTTTGCAATATAGTAAAGAGAAGGATGAATAGATTGTTTTCCTGAAATTCTTTCAAAGAAACAAAAAATATATAATAGCAACTGTCTCTATCTCTAAGACAATTTCTTCTAAGCATGGATTTTCAGCTAAACAAAGTTATGAATGACTGAAATAATTGTAATAAAACAAAACTGAAGGAGACAGCTCAGGAGATAGAATAAAACTGTTAAAGAAATCTACATAAAATGGAGAACTTACATAATCTGTGGTGATAAATACCATAGGGAAGTTAGCTGCTTTATCAATAGTGTTTGTGATAAGGATTTTAGAATTGCAATTGATCACACACACAAAACCCCCCACCACACTAAAGAGCATAATGATGCAAGAACAAAACATAAAATAAACCAGACTTCAGAACTGAATTTATTAATTCACAAGAAATAATAATTTTATTTATTAGCAAGGATATGAAATAATAAATATAGTTGTCAACTTATGACCATTTGTTTAATGACAGTGCTAAAAATAGTAACTTATAATTGGTCCTTCTATGATTTTGAAAGGTTCAGAACTTGGTGTTTCTTCCCCCCCCCCCAATTTTTTTATTTATTTTTTATTCTTTAAACATCTTTTTGAGTGAACAATGCGATTCCAAGTTTTGACATACATACATACATACATAATCATAATTACATTTTCAGCTTTCTTATCCAGTTTCACATCATATCATCACCTATTCCATTTTTCTTTTAATATGTTTTATCACTTCATGTTATTTCATTCATCATTTCCAGACAAAAAAAAATCATCCTAAAATATGTTATCCAGTATTTATTCCCTTTCATTGTCAATTTTATAGCGGTACCTATTTTTAGTTTATATATTTCCCCTTTTTATTCCATTAAACCCAATATGTAACAAATTAAAAAATAGAAAAAAAACACATATCAATATAGCCATTTTTAGTTACTACATCCTATATTAACCACAATGATCTCCTATTTACTATTATATATGCCTTTATTTCTTTTTTTCCCAATCGGGTTCCACATGGTATTATTTCCCTATTACATAATAAATCTTATATTTATTCCAAAAGCATTGATATAACAAACCAATTGTAAATATTAGTAACAATATTATAGTTTTTGATTTCCATGCTCTGTATTCATTTTCTTCATTATCTTACTAATTATTATATAGTAGTTTATTTTAAAATCTTATTTAGCATTATGATCATTTTTTAATTTTTATTCTTTATTCTTCCAATTACATTTATATGTATTTGTATATGTATATGTATACATATGTATATGTATTTATTCTTCCAATTACATTTATATGACAAATTATATTTTCTATTTTATTCCCATTTAATCCTTTATATAAAATTAATAACAATATAATCATTTTTTATTCTCTTACTCTACATTCATTTTCCTCACCACATAATTGTGGCTTAAATAGCATTCATGTAATAAATTCTTATTTCCATTTCTATTCCAATTAAATTTATTTGCTTATTTTTAACAATAATTCCCAGTAAACCTTTAGTATCAAAGCTCCCTAACCTATATATCTATATTCTGAAATACCAAAGTACATTTCCATGTGGAACCCCCCTTCTTCATATCTTCAACCATCATCTCTTGATCTCTTGGCTACATAATTTCTTCTAATCTTAGCTTGCTTTCCCTTTTCTGTCATTTTTCAGTTCTTCCTCTTGAATCCCCCTTTCCCCCTTATTACTCTCCTTAGTTTTCTCTCCCTATTGTTTGTTTTAACCCCCTCCTTCTCCTAATTTTTTTCTGTAATTTCCTCTTCTGTAATTTCTTCTTCTTTTGTTTAATCTGTGAAACCTTTCCCCCCTTATTTGTCACATCAATCATTAAAGTCTTAGATTTAAATCCTTTTTTGTCCTTTTGAAATGTCCGTTGTTCTCTTTGTTCTTTTGAGCTGGCTTCCTCTTTGTTTGACTCCTCCCCCTTGGGCTTTCTTTGTTCTTCTGTGATCTGCGTTACCATTTCTAATTTTTCTGCCATAATGCTCCATAGTTCTAAGCTTTCTTTTATCATTCCCCTCATGATTTCCAATTCCAATCTAAGTTCCTTGCAGAATTCTTTCATTTTGCTTTATTTCCTCTTTATCTTCTTTAATGTTTATATCCAATCAAATTGTCCTGTTAATTTATTAACACCAGTGTCCTTTTACTTTAAACTTTACCAACAACGTCCATTATTCTTTATATTCCAATATTAGTCTAGCTGTTTATCAGGCAATCCCAAATCCACCAATCAGTCCCAAAATAATATCTTCATGTATTCTTTTACTTTATTTTAATATTCCACTTTCCAGGGTTATTATTGTATTAAAACCTTTTATTTTATTTCAAATTCACACTTTAGTTAGACTAAAAAATTTCCTTAGGGTCAAAAAAGATTTTCCTTTACCATTAGGGGGTGCTCTTACATCAGTTTTCACTTTCCACCTTTTAGTTTCTGCTTTTTTAAAGCTTGTATTAACTCAGCTAATTTACAATCATTAGCTGTTATTTCTTTTAGTTATAGTCAATTCCAGCATTTTAATCAATGCCTAGTTAAATGCCAATTTCTGTATAATCATTCAATTTGGTTTCTCAATCTGTTATAGTCAAAAACCCTTCTCTGAGTAATATCACTTCTGTTTAAATCTTTTTCAAGTCCAATTTCTTTACCTTTACCCATTTTCCTCTTTCTTTCAAATCGCTGCTTCTACAATCTTTAATGAGGGCTCTTTCTTTTAGTTTTCTGGGGTTACTTTTTAAAATCCTGAGTATTTTGTCTGGTCCACATGCCATTCACCACTCACTGCTACAGCACAAACTTAGTTCCCGGATAGTTTCCCATCTTCGTTGCAGCCATTAAAGACTGCCGCTACAGCTTGTCTTTGGAGGGAGTGTTCCTAACCAAGGAGGAAGATGCGGCTCCCCTCAACTCATCAGGCAGTTTTCCCCTTTTTAATCACCCCTACAGGGTGGCTCTGGTCCTGTTCGGGACCCTTCAACAGGTAGAGCATGGATCAAAGCCACGCAGGATTGCGGACTCCGATCCATCTTCAATGGAAACACCACCGGAAGCCCCAGTACTTGGTGTTTCTGATGATGATGAAGAATCCCTCAAATCCTTTTATCCTAAAATTTCTTTTAACAGTTAAAATTATTAAATGTTTGTTACAAATTTTCCCAGTCATGTGTAGTAGCTATGCATGGATGTGCAATTAAAGAAAACAGGGAACAGCTTTGGACACAGCCATAGGAAAAAGATGTTCTAGTTAAAAAAGAGCTTTGTACTTCTTTTAGCACATTGCAAACCAGCTTTTTTGAAATATGTTAACAGTCCTATTATAGCACTGTTTCCTATGTTGAAATATTTTCTCCACTCAGTTCTAGTTTCACTGCTCTTTAACACAATTCTTTTCACTGTAGCATTCACATTTCTTTCTTTATGCCCACTTTCTATTCATTTTGTTTTGAGATTAATCTACCTTCCAATAGGCTTGCCTAAACAACATCAACTTTCTCTTTCTTCGGTCAATCTATTGGTATGCTGGTTTCTTCATCTTCCTCTCTTTATTTTCACATTGAATTTTTCCCTTCAAGATTTATTCTTGATATCAGCAAAATGTCCCACATTCAAAATCTCTACACTACTCTGGTGTCCCACACTAATTATTTAAGTATACCTACCTTCATAAATAATCACAATGAACATGTTTCCACATTTATTAGGGTCAGTATTACACTGTATGTTGTTTGATGAGAGGATTATAGAACACAGATAACAATACATAGAATATTTTTAATAAGTTGGGAGAAATCAGAGAGGAGATTAAAATACTTCCTGTATGTTTAAGAACTAGAACTTTAAAAAGATAATATTAACAATTTAAAAATCAAATTATGAAATAAAATGCTAAATTATTAATTGCATAACATGATATTCATGTATTAAGTGACATAAAAATGAGTATCATTTGCTAATATATTAAAATAATTGTATTTCTGCTAATGTATTGATCAATGACTTACAAACTAATACAAATACTTAAATAAGATGAAAGACCTTTTAGGTCTCCTAGTTCTCCTAGGAGAACCTATATGATTCCAGACAAAGAACTGTCCAATCTTTTCTTTAAAATTTCCAATAATGGAGCACCAGCAACTTTTGAAGGCAAGCTGGTCAATTGGTTAATTGTTCTCACTGATGGGCAATTTCTCCTTAGTTCTAGATTGATAAGTTTCCATCTGTTACTTGTCCTGCCTTGGGTGCTTTGGAGAATAGGTTGATTTCCCCCCTCCTTCTCTGTAATAATCCTTTAAATATTAGAAGATTGCTATCATGTCACAATCCTTCTCTTCACTAGATTAGACCTATCCAGTTGCTACAATAATTCGCTGTAGGTTTTAGCCTCCAGCCCCTTAATCATCTTTATTGCTCTTGTCTGCACTCTTTCTAGAGTAGAGTCTCAATATCTTTTTTTGTAACATGGTAACCAAAACTGGATGCAGTATTCCAAATACAATCTTACCACTGCAGTATAATACACTTCTATCACTTCATGGGTTCTTGATACTATTCCTCTGTTGATACAGCCTAGGACTTCATTAGGGTTTTTTTGTCAGTTGCAGCACACTACTTGCTCTTAAGTGCTTGTCCATTAGGACCCTGACATCCCTCTCAGAGTTACTGTTGTGAACTACCACCTATTTTATACCTGTGCATCTGGTTTTTCTTGCCTAAGTGTAAAACTTTATTTTTCTCAAACCTAAAATGTATTTTGTTAGGTAGAGCCCAATGTTCAAGTTTGTCAAGATCCTCCTGGATGTTCAGCCTATCTTTTGGAGGATTGATTATTCCCACCAGCTTGCTGTTGTTTGCAAATTTGATGAGTTCCCCTTCTTTTCCCTCATCTAAATAGTTTATGAAGATGTTGAAGAATTTTGGGCCAAAGATAAAACTTTGGAGTACCTCACTGCATGATTTCCACCATGTAGAGGTTGGCTCCATTAAGGAATACATGCTGAGTGTGATTGATCAGCCAGTTACAAATCCATCTGATGGGAATGCTGTTTATTCCACAGTTTTCTATCTTACCAAGAAGCAGCTGGATCCACTTTGTCAAATGCCTTACTGAAGTATACTATATTCATACTATATTCATAGCATTTCACTAGCCCATTAATTTAGTCATTTTGTCAAAGACTACAATAAGGTTTGTCTGACATAATGTTTTTTGAATAATAACATACTATACCCAGTAATCCTTAGCTCACTTAATCTTGGTTTTCTCTTGAAGGCACATCACATTCAGCATGCTGCTAGTCAAAATTTTGCTACATCAGAGATGAAGCTTTTTCTTTGATGGGAAAAATAAAAACCAGTTTTCCTAATGAGATTGGCTTCCACTGACCCCCTACATTTTATAAAAGTAAGTAAGTAAGTAAGCAAGCAAGCAAGCGTTGGAAGAAATGTTCTTCTGGGTTCAGTTCCAAGTGGGGAAAAGGACATTGGAAACATGTTCAGAAAGATGGTTTAATGGTGGGCAGGATCACATTCCTTGGAACTCCTGAGGGAAAAAAAAAGGGGAAAAAAAGGGAAAAGATGCTGAGGGAAAAAAAAGGGAAAAGATGCTGAGAGTCCCTGGGTTTTATCCCTCTATTGGGATTTGAATTTGAGCCTGTATTCTGATTGGTTGTCAGACTCCCATGGGGCCATGCAGGGACAACTCTGTAGGCTGTCCTGAGTCCCAGGCTTGGTTGAGCCTTGCTGGATGATAATGTAATGAAAGGGCTTTGGGATTCCTATTATGGATCTGCCTGAAGGAGGTAGAACTTTGTTATGTAAAATAGACTGGGCCAGACCTTTAATGGCCCATTAGCAAAGATGGGAGGCTGAATTTCTGCATCTCTGAGTTTCTACTTCTCTTTTAGAGGAAATATTATGCCTTTTTAATATATCCTAAAATATTTCATTTCTCTGGAAAAGTTTCCCAGAATAGCTTACAAAGTCTCAGAAATCAACCCTCGGCCTTAGGCTAGTAGTCTAAAGAGTGTCTTTACCTTGCCCTGCTGGGTCAGGAATTCTGGGAATTGATTCATATTTCTTAAAGTTGAGGAACATTGCTTTAAGCATTTTTGGGCTTTTGAACCTGAACAATCTCACAGCCTTCTTCCAGGTAATACTATGAATTAGCTTAACTTTCTGAGGTATCTTTAAGCATAGGCAATTGCAAAAATCCAAACATGAATTTATTGTTCATTCACTCTGATGAGCTTATGTGTTCCTGGAACAAATTCTAATTTCTGAAGTATAGGTGATTCCAGGTTCTGTGGGAAACAAACTGCCTTACCAAACCTTGATTTTTGCTTTGAATGGTTTCTATACCCTTCATTAAACTAAATCACGGGCATTTATTTCACAGCAATCTTTTTCCATTCTCTTTTCTCATCCCCACCATGCCTTCCAGTTTTGATGACCTTTACTGAGTAACTGGAATTACAATTTCTTTTTTATTTTTTAAAAAATATTTTAATATTTATTTGTCTGTTTGTTTTATTGACCTGTTTTACAGAAGACATTGTTGAAAAAGCACTGCGCAATCTAAAACCATCCCAATCTATTGGACCGGATGGAATATGTGCCTACTTCTTAAAAAAGCTATCCACTGCCATAGCCAAACCTCTAAGCATAATCTTTGAAAAATCGTTCAGGACCAGCTCCTTGCCAAAACTATGGTCACTATCCATGGTCATCCCCATCTTCAAAAAGGGAGACCCCAGCCTAGTTGAAAATTACAGACCAATCTCTTTATGCTGCGTCACCTGTAAAGTCATGGAATCAATTATTAACCAATCCATTATCCTCTAAGTGGAGACAAACAACCTAGTCTCTAATAAACACTGCAAAAGCATATGGACTACACAACTCGATCAGGGCAAAGCAATAGATGCAATGTACATAGACTTCTGTAAAGCCTTTGATTCTGTGGTACATGTCAAACTACTAGTAAAACTAAAATCTTATGGTATCTCTGGACAACTACATAACTGGATAGAAGCATTCCTGTCAAACAGACAAATGATGATCCAAATACTTTACTTCCATTCAGTTTGTTAATCATAGCGGGTTTCTCTAACAGCTTTTTCAATGGGTCTTTCTCCCTTGCTTAAACTTTACTTATTTAAATGGGTGATTTATACTGTGAAACTTGATTTGAGCAATACAAAATTGTGAGCCAGTGTTTGACTTTTTCCCTGAGATTATTATTGTTGTTTTTAACCAAAGTGCTACTCCTTCCATATTTCTCAGGATGTTGGGAGATAAATAGTGTATACTATACATATCTATATACTTTTTTTCCAAGTGGGGGTGTTTTGGGATTGATGGTTTACAACTTGAAAGAATTAAGTTGTTCTCCAGTTCTTCAAAAGCAGAAGCCCACAGTTACATATTTTAAAAGTTGCAACTTTAAATCTTTCCAATCACATCTATTTTGGTCTAACATCATCAATCAATAAAAAATTTATTCTATTATAACTTTATTTTAAAGTTATGAACTAAAAACATTAACTCCAAAAATTTGGAAAATTCAGCAGAAATAATTTATCCTGGCCTCCATGCGTAAATAATGCATAAAGGGCATTGATGCAGTCCTAGTATTTTTCCTTTGAAGGACCATTGTGCATTAAAAAAAAGAAACATAATCGGTTACTCAATAAAAATCCTGAATGTTCAGATAAGTTATTATTCCTTTTATTTTTAGAGAAACTATATAGAAAATTAAATGAAACAATGGAAGAAGCTAAACAAATTGAAATTTAACCCATAATGAGACAAAGTATGCAGAGTGGAGAATCTGCTGATAGGGCTGAGGAATCACCTGATGATCTTTCACAAAAAATCAAATCAGTAGATTAAAGTTCAGTGATGCCCAGTGATGGCACATTTGTCAGTGATGGCACTTTGGGCATTCTAATGTATGCAAAAAAAGGAGAGAAGGGAGGGAGGGAGAGAGGGGAGAGAGGGGAGGGAGGGAGAGAGTAATTTTAATTTGTTAAGCACCCTAATCTATTTTGATATCTTAGGTGTATTGTCGTCTGGTGCTTTGGAAACTGAACCCCTCTTCTTTGTGGTTTAATGATTAAACCACAAAGAAGAGGGGTTCAGTTTCCAAAGCACCAGACGACAATACAAGAAACAATGGATGAAAACTAATCATTGAAAGAAGCAACCTAGAATTAAAGAGAAACTTCTTAACAGTGAGGATAATTGACCAGTGGAACAGCTTCCCCTCAGAAGTTGTGGGTGCTTCATCACTAGAGATTTTTAAGAAGAGACTGGACAGTCATTTGTCTGAAATGATATAGGGCCTCCTTCTTGACCAGGATCCTGGACTAAGATCTCCAAGGTTAATTCCAGTTCTATTCTGATTCCTTAAACAACAGAAAAACAGTAACTGGGGAAATTTTTTTAATGCTATTTCAATTAATGTTCTGTGAAAAAAAATACATTGACTAATTTATGTACCTTTAAAATACATCAATAGACCCAGTTTGGTGTAGTGATTAAGATATTAGGTTAGAAATCTGTTCACCACAAGTTCTAGTCCTGCTTTGGGCACAAAACTAGCCAATCTTTTTGTCTTAGTCTGGGGAAGGAGGCAATGCAAATTACTTCTGAAAATTGCAGAAACTCATTCAGATAGTTACCAGGAATCAACACAGACTGAAAGGCACTTCCCCAACATCTAACAGTACTTCTAAATATGTATTATTAATGTTAAATTATTAACTATTAAGATATTAATTGTACATTTACTCTTCAAAGATTACAATTTTAGAAGAGTTAATATAAAAATTTGCAAATTATAAGTTTACTTTCTGTACTGAAATCATAAATGTTTTTAATCTGCACTTTTGTTTCATGCCTTCTATTCTAATTTAATGCAGATACATTCCAAGAAAAACTAGAGTATGCTCAATTATCACCCAGCTTGAAAATTGTAATGTGATAGGTTGATATTTTATATTCTTTCAGTATGAATATTTTGCTATGTTGAAGATTCATAGTATTAGCCTTCTTTAAATTTTAGAAATACAACACAAGGGCAATGCTCATTAAGCCCAATAGTTCTTCCGCCTTTCTCTTTGATGATCAAGTCATTGCTCAAAATATTAGGAATAGTTTATCATATGCAAAATCAGTAATATTTTAAAAAAGGAATGGTTTTGTTCGAGGTATAAAAACATGCATTAGTCTGTAGTTTATTGCAAATGAATACATTAAGTTTAGCCTCATTTAGCTTAGCATAACCTTGGGCACATTCACCCTTGCAATGTCAAATGACAATATAAATATGCTAATAAACTGTCACAGATCAAAGATCACAGACTGTAAATTTGCATCAGCTCACATCAACTCAAGCCTTATGGATATGCAATGGAAATTATTTATAAATATAGCAGAGAGTTGACAGAGCAAAGATCAAATATCATCACATGGGCAACCTCATTTTGTATCATCATCATCATCATCATCATCATCATCAGTTTGCCATTCTAGATTCCTTTCTTGTTATGTAATCAAAATTAATGCAGCAGTTAATTTATTCTTAAATTTGATATGCTAGAAAGCTAATGGACTGAAAAATTAATATAATAATTTAATTTTGGGAAGTGCATATTTATTTTAGATTTTGAGGAAAGTGAGATCTAAAAACATATTTTTCCTTGGTCCTATCTGCTTTTTGTCTTGGTCTTACTTAGTATAGGCTCTTGACTGAAGAAAATAAAACTGTAACTCTCTGGCCACCAGAAATATGTTCAGTTCTAAGTTAATGACTCTCATGATGAACAATGGAATATATGAACCAGCTCTTCAATACATCTGATATGTATTAAGCTCACATTTATTTTTGGATTAGATATGAGAGTAATGAGAATGAATGAAATAGAATGAAAATTTCTCTTGCTTGGTGTAGTTAACAATGTTCCTAAGAAAGGTCAATAAATTAAATGGGAAACTTGAATTGACCTAAATATTTTTATTCTCAGTACATATCCCAAGTGTAATTTTTCTTTTTTCTCTAATGTTTTAACTACCTATGAATGTTGGCCTTTTGCTGTTCAACTCCAAGATCCTAGAAAAGCTAAGTTTTGCTGGCTAGTCCTCTGATCTGAGAGATGGGCTTTATCAAATTAACAGTCCCTTTCTCATTTAGTTTGGCTTGTGCTTATCTCCAATTCTTATAATATTGCTCTGAAAATTAAGAGGTGGAGCAGTATCTAAGGAAGAACTAGAGATGATGTGGATTATAAAAGCTAAACTGACCACAATGGTAATAGGAGCATCTGGGGATATGATTCCTAAACTGGGAGATTGGCTCCAACAGATTCCAGGAACAACATCAGAGTTCTCCATCCAGAAAGAGAGCAGTGCTAGGAATGGCTAACATACTGGACAGAACCCTGATCCCAGATTGACCACACCCATAGGAGTGAAAATATTTTTTTTTCATGGATGCAGATCTATGTATGTGTATATACACATGCATGGAGTGGGAGGGAGGGAGAGAGAGAGAGGGAGGGAGGGAGGGAGAGAGAGGGAGGGAGAGGAAGGGAGGGAGGGAGGGAGAAAGTAAATACAGAGAAAATTTAAATTTGTTTAGGCATAAGAAGACAATGGGTTACCTAACAAGGAATACTTATTTTGGAAGTAGTTCTAACCTCAGTGTATGTCTTCTTAAATACTGTATACTGCTATAAAATAATTACTGTAATCAGCCATTCAATTAATGGCTGCTGTCCTTGAAGTTTCACAATGACATGTCTGGACAGGCCAGCTGTCACCATTGCTTCGTTCAATGCAAAACACAAATCCATATTCCCCTCCAAAGCACATCAACATTGTTTAAATGACAATTCCATGCATGCCCATTTACCAACGTAAAATTAAGTACATTTTAAATAGCTGCTGCTTCACTTGGACACCCCCTCCCTTCAATTATATCAATTGTTGTATTTACATTTATGTGTAGATGAAGCAATTCTGTTTCTAGTAAATCTATTTTTTTATACTCAAACAACTAAGAACTATGATACATGGGAATAAAATGTATTGAGGTTTGATGAAAGATATATAGATCTAAAGACTGTATTGATTTTAATTTAAGATGTACTGTATATATTTAGGTTTACATAATAAGCCTATTAAAAACGTCTGAAACATTTCCTTTGATCTATTTTGATCTGGTTCAGGTCAAACCCTGAAGATCATTTGTAGACTGCAACTCACTTCAAAAGTGGCTTTGCAAGAATTCAGGGGTATTCCTTGTGCTACTTATGTAACCATCATGCTCAACAGGGTGCCCAATAGTGGTGGGATTCCAAATTTTATACTACCAGTTCTGTAGTTGTCGCTTGGTGGGCATGGTGTGGCTTGGTGGGTGTGGCTTAGTGGGCATGGCAGGGGAAGGATACTGTAAAATCTCCATTCCCACTCCACCCCAGGGGAAGAATACCACAAAATCTCCATTCCCTCCCCTTCCCACTAACCTGCTTTCCAGCTCCATTCTTCTGTGCAGGGAAACAAAAGAAGACCTGTTGAGGTAATTCCCTGTTAGGAGAATGAGTGCACACAGGGAAACGTAGTGAGAGTGATGTTGAATAACACATGACCAGCACACAGATACACTGAATAGTAAAATGTAGGTTTTATTTACAGTAAGCAAAGTCCAACAAACAGTCCAAGTCATACACAGTTAAAGCAGTCAGTTTTCAATCCAGGGATAATCCAAAATCAAAGTCCAGTATCATAAACAATTCAGTAAATAGACTCACAGCAATCCAAGAAGAATGACTATCAGCAACAGTCAATAGGGAAAATGCAAGAACCAAAGAACATCGACATAAGAACAACTAGCAACTAGCAACAACAGAACTAGGAAACCGGTTTCTGGCTCCGTCTTATGGTCGTTTGAGGAACCACACCCATTTGCAATTTTAGCATTCCCTTAAAGAGACAGTATTAAATGTCTATCCTGGTTTATATATTTCCAACCCAACTGTTAGGTGACTAGTAATTCCTAACAAGATGCAGCAGAACAGCTGGGTCTCGGGAGGCAGAGAATAGATGGGGGTGGGGCCAGTCAGAGGTGGTATTTGCCGGTTCTCCGAACTACTCAAAATTTCGGCTACTGGTTCTCCAGAACTGGTCAGAACTTGCTGAATACCACCTTTGGTGCCCAACCTTAGCAACTTTAAAACTTGTGAACTACAATTCCTGGTAGTCCTCAGCAAGCCATGTACTTCAAGCTATACTGGCTAGTCATTAGAAATCTTACAAAGCCTTTTATGGCTGTGTGTATGCATATCTTGTGAGAAGTTTTCTAGCCAAATATATTTTATTGTTTATACTGTTTCCATCCTCCCTTAAAATATTAATAGACTCCACAATGGTCTAAGATTCAGTTTCTCTAAATTAATCAAATTAGCAAACTTCCTTAAACCCCAAAATAAGTTATTGAGACCTAATCCATATATCAAAAGGATAAGGTCTGCAAACAGAGTTAATTAAATTATGTCTCCCAGCAGAACTGTATGTTCACAAGAATAATATATCTACACACACACAAACTCACATGACCCTCAAGTGTCACCCTAGAATCAACAGGTGACATCCCAGGCAAGCTCCTTTTATAAAAATCTGCTAATGTACCCCACTGCTGTGCAGCCTGCCCCTAAAAGCAAACTGTTCATTTTTACCTGTGTTTACCAGCTTCCAAATAAAAGCTGGAGGCTGGGGGTGGGGGGAGGAGACACTCTTTAATCCCTCTTCACCTGCAGCCTATTCTGACTTTTTTTTAACAACTGCTAAACATTTCTTCCCTCTAAATCTCTTTATGAAAACTAAGCTATGGGCAGGGGTGGGATTCTACCAGTTCGCACCAGTTTTGTAGAACCAGTTGTTACTGTTCCTGGTGGTTCGGAGACCCGGTAAATCGGTCCTCTAGCTGGCCCCACCCCTTTCTGCCCGCTTCTCTTCTCCCTGCTCAGTCAGTCCCTATCACACATGTGCAACATCATGCACATGAGCGACATGCCTGCAGCCTGCTTTTGCCCACCCGCCAGGCCAGCCATTGCTGCCTGCCTTTGCTGTGGCAGAGCAAAAAGCTTGCAAGTCCCCCTCCCTTCAGGAAACGGTTCCTGTCTGCTCACAGATAAGCCTGTGAGTCATGCTAGCCCCTCCCCCACTTGTCCCTGGGCCTCTCCCAGCCATCTCCGGGCCTCCCCAGACCTCCCCCAGCCATCTCTGGGGATCCTCGGGCATCCCCAGACCATCTCTGGGGCTCCCTGGGCCTCCCCTGGCCATCTCCAGGGCTCCCTGGGGCTCCTGCAGCCATCTCCTACTTACCAGCCTACTTACCTGCCCCCATCCCCAGGCTTGTCTGGCTGGCTTCCCCACCAGCACAACCCCATCCCGCTGGTGGTGCTGGCTGGGTCCTACCTACCTGCCCCCCCATCCCTGGGCTCGGCTGGCTGGCTAAGCCACCACACGGTGCTCTCTCACCTCTCCCTACCACATGGCAGCTGCAGCACAGTGAGCTATTGGGCTTTGAGCAGCCCCCTGGCCCTCCCAAAGTGTTCCGGACGAGCAGGCTTGAAAGCCTGCAACTCGGATTGGTCCGTAAACAGCGGGTCGTGATTGGTCGCCTCAGACAGATCTGATTGGCTGGTAAACGGGCTGCCGTGATTGGGCGAACCAAGCGCGGCAAAGTCAAATTGCTGTCATTGGCTGCCTAGCCACAGCCAGCCCTATAAAAGGGGCTGCTGCGGCTAGGGTATTTCGCTCAGATCAGAAGTCACTAATAAAGAGCTGTTGTTACTATCTGAGTCTCGTCTCCGTTCTTGGACCCATCCTCCCATACTTAACACTGGCGACGAAGGTGGGATACGGAGAGAGCAGAGCTGACTGAACACTCGCAGAAGATCGACAAGCACGTGGCTGATAGCACGCAGATACCGACGGAATGGCTAGCAACGCTATACCACCCGCCCCGTTCGATCCAGCAAGAGAGGATTGGGACTCATATATGGACAGGTTCCAAATGTTCCTAGAGTCCAACAACTTGGTCTGGGGATGATACCCCTGGGAAAAAACGAGCAGTTTTCCTAATGCATTGCAGACCTGCCGTCTTTAAGATGGCGAAGGCACTACCGAAGCCAGCTGAAGTCAAAACAATGGATTGGGATACCCTTGCCTCAATCCTTCGCAACCATTACGCTCCAGCAGTACCGACTCTCATTCGAAGGCACGAATTTTACCAAATAGATCAACGTGAAGGTGAGAGCGTCGGGGACTTCGTGGCAGACCTAAAGAATTTGGGTGGATTGTGTGGTTTCGCCAATCTAGAAGAAGCCATGAGGGATCGACTTGTCCTGGGGCTGAGAGATCAAACAGTCCAAAGCAAGATCATGGCCAAAGGAGACATCTCTCTTGCGGACTCCATAGCTGATGCCACTACAGCTGAAGCCACCCGCAAATCAGCAGCGCGTATGCGCCAAACAAATGGAGCCAACCGCCAACCCACCAACGACATGGCGACATCATCAGGAAAATACACATCAGCCACACACCACGAGGACATCGAATCCTCATCAGATACTGACGAAGAAGACGTCCACAGACTCCGGTCAGATTGAGAGCAACAAGACCGCCGCGGTCGTAAGTCGAATTTTCAATGCGTCGGTTGTGGCAGAAACCACCCTCGATCCGAATGCAGATTCCTAGATGCCATATGTCGCTTCTGTGAAAAACGTGGGCATATTGCTAAGGTATCCCGGAACAAGAGAAGCTCCAGCCCCCGAAGGGGAGAGAACAATTCCAGACAAACCAAAGGCAACCCCACCACAAATCGGGACCACCCCAGCAACTAGTGGAACCAGTACAACAGACCCCGGAAGTTCACCAGCGCACCCAGACGGGAAGAAGCACATCAGACTATCACCATCGGCCACGCTTCATCCTTGGACACAAAAAATATCTGTGTAGAGGTCAAGATTGACAATCAACCATGCATCATGGAAGTGGACTCCGGGTCCTCCCATCCATGGTCTCCTGGAGAACCCTAAAGCAGATGATTCCCAACATCCGCCACCGAGAGCAACCAGAGACTCATATTAAAGGACTACCAAGGCAACCGGATTCCGGTTGTTGGCACCAGTCACTTCCAGGTCTCTTTTAAGGGCCACACTGCAATACTACCACTCACCATTGTGGATAGAGACCGACCCAGCCTATTGGGTCTGCAGTGGTTCGCGCCATTAGGAATCGAAATGGCAGGCATCAACCAGACTGAAGGCGATGACTGGGAAGCGGCCCTTGTCCAGGACTTCCAAGAAGTATTCAGCGAACATCTAGGCAAATACAAGGGGTCCCCCATCTCCTTTAATCTCCGCCCTGATATCGCACCCATTCGCCTGAAACCATGCCGAGTCCCTTTTGCTCTCAAACCTAAAATTGATAAGCAACTGGACAAATTAATTGCTCAAGGCGTGTTAGAACCCATCGATCATGCCCGATGGGAGACCCCAATTGTTACTCCCATAAAACCTGACGGGTCTTTGAGAATCTGTGGTGATTACAAGGCCACCCTAAACCACGCATTACAGCAGAGCGCCTACCCGGTACCAGTGGTCCAGCACCTCCTACACTCGCTGGAGGGTGGCAGAATATTCGCAAAACTCAACCTGGCCCAAGCATATCAACAGTTGCCAGTTGATGCCGAAACCGCTGAAGCCCAAACTATAGTTACACACAGAGGCGCCTTCAAATGTAATAGACTCCAGTTTGGAGTGTAGCTCCAGGCATTTTTCAAAGTCTGATGGAGAGACTGTTACAGGGCATAAAAGGGGTCGTGCCCTACTTTGACGACGTATTAATAGCCGCCCCAACAAAGAGTCAATTAGAAAAATGGCTACGAATGGTCCTACAAAGGTTCAAAGACGCTGGCCTTAAGGTGAAAAAGGAAAAGTGCTAGCTGTGCACAGAACGGGTTGAATTTCTTGGTTACCTTCTGGACAAACAAGGAATTCACCCTACAGAAAAGAAATTGGCAGCCATAAAAAATGCCCCAAGACCACAAAACAAAACTGACCTACAAGCCTTCCTGGGACTCATTAACTTTTATAACATTTTCCTATCCCAGAAGGCGACCGTCGCTGAACCCCTTCATAGACTCCTCGACAAACGGGCTTCCTGGTTCTGGGGACGATGGGAGGAACATGCCTTTCAACAAGTTAAGGAACTTTTAACTTCAGATGCCGTGCTTATCCAGTATAATAAAACACTTCCATTGACTGTAACTTGTGATGTCTCACCTTTTGGAGTCGGTGCCATCCTTAGCCACGTCCTCCCAAATGGTACAGAGGCACCTATTGCATATTTTTCAAGAACCTTGTCAAAAACAGAAAGGAACTATAGTCACCTAGACAAGGAAGCCCTTGCCATTGTATCTGCAATAAAAAGCTTCCACGAGTATGTATATGGAAGATCTTTCTCCATCATCACAGACCATAAACCATTACTCGGCATCCTGGCAGGCGACCAACCTACTCCACACATTCTATCGCCTAGAATGACAAGATGGGGCGGAGTTCCTAGCCGCCTACGACTATCAACTGAGACACCGCCCGGGGAAAACCATTCCCCACGCAGACGCTTTGAGCCGCTCTCCACTACCAGAACTGCAGGACGACCCGGCTCCTACACTACCAATACTACAAATTGAGACAATCCCCTCACCTCCACTAACAGCACAGGACATCGCATTAGAAACCAGAAAAGACTCATGCTTGGCTCGAGTACTCGGCTGGGTGGAGAGGGGATGGCCAGAAATCGAACCCAACGAAACCTTTAAACCATTCAAGAACAGAAAAACAGAACTTTTTTCCCCAAAGAGGTTGCGTATTGTGGGGAGACCAAATGGTCATACCAGCAAAACTACAAAAAAAAGTCCTACAATTACTGCACGACGGTCACCCGGGCATCGTGCGCATGAAAGCATTGGCCAGAAGCTACGCCTGGTGGCCAGATATGGACAAACAAATTGAAACCTGGGTCGCCACTGTTAGGGATAACATTGGTTACCTAACTTAGTTTGGGTAAAATAATATATATAAACTATGTTAGTGAGTTTAAGTGTATGTATCACTTTAACTGTAAAACAAGTATTTTGGGTGCGGTTGTAAAATCACCATAAGAGGGAGCACTGTTTGCTGGCTTTTACTGGATTGCTGACAATGATGGATTGATGGTGATAACTGCGTGTTTTCCCTGCTATTGCTGAAAGAAGAAAAGAGGTTTGATTTTCTTCATATCTCTAACTGCAAAAGGAGATATATTACTGGACTGATTATTCGTAAGTTTACTGACCTCTTTTTCGACACTGACTTTGCAACTGATTAATACCCGGATGGACTGAACTAGTGTATGATATATGGACTGTTTGACTATTTTATAACTCTGACTGGAATAAAAACTATTTAACTGGCACAGTGTATCTGTCTTACTGAGTGTAAGCTACCACGTTTATCTCACACATCTGCCTGCCTGCTAGACTGCCATTGCACGTTCTGCTAGGGTGTATATCCCTAACACTGGTTATGGGCCCAGGTACACAAGTCAGACTAACCAGGATATAACAGGCTTGTGAGTGAGAGTTTGTGTAGCAACACAATACTGTAAACAGACAGCTGTGTTTTATTAATTATAGTTTAATATCCAGAAAAAGATGGCACAAGTCAATTTACAAAGTTTGTCTCTAATATCCAAACTGGATGGAACAAACTATGTTTCATGGTCTATGAAAAGCAGCCTACTTCTACGCAGAGAAGGTTTGTGGAGTATAATACAAAACCCACCAGAAGTAGATGCTTGGGATCCAGAGGATGAGGATGATGCCCAGAAAATACAAGAATATCAACTGAAGAATGAGCAAGCTCTCTGTATAATAGGACTGACACTCTCTGACCAACAGCTTGTCCATATTCGTGGAGAAGAAACAGCTGCGAAATGTTGGGAGAATTTAAAGAAGATTTATGTTCGAGACAGTGTAGGAGCACATATAAATCTTACATGGAAACTGTTCAGAACACATCTTCAAAAGAATGGAGACATGCTGAATCATATAAACACTATGAAGAGAATTTTTCAAGAACTGCATGAAAAAGAACTTATCTTCACTGAATTACACCAAGTTTATATAATTTTGTCTTCTGTAGATGAGAGCTACGATGACTACGTAACTTCACTTGAAGTTCTGCCAAAAGATAACCTTACATTAACTGACATTACTGGTAGATTAATTGAAAAAGCCAGGAGAAGGCTTGAAAGGGATCAACTCAGAAGGGAACAACCACAATGTGAAGAAGAGAAAATATCTTCGTCAGCCTATACAATTAGAAAATGTTTTAATTGTGGAGGAAAAGGACATTTGGCTAGATTCTGCAAGAAGGGAAAAAGCCAAAAAGCCAGCCAGAATGCTAAAAGGCATCAAAAGAATAAAGAATGTATAGAGTTAGCCATGTATAGCAACGAAACTGTGAATAATAATTTATGGGTTGTAGATAGTGGAGCATCGCACTGTATAACGAAAGATAAGAAAAGATTTGTTAAGATGTCCACGAGTTCACAGCAGATATCGTTAGCTAATGGCTGGAAACTGAAAGCTAAAGGTGAAGGTATAGCATATTGTTCTTGCATAAAAGAAAATGTAAAAATGTTATATGTACCACAACTTAAGTTTAATTTGCTTTCGGTTAGAGTTTTGGTTAAACTAGGTTATGTAATTACCTTTAGGGGAGACAATTGCATAATTGAAAAAGAAGGTAAAAAAGTGACTGCAACTTTAAAAGGTGAATTGTATGTGTTAAATGATAAGCAATTAGAGGTGGCTAACACAGTTTATAATAACGTTAAACCTCATGATGAATGCATACATTTGTTACACAGATGTTTAGGGCATATAAATTTTAAAATGCTTAAACAAACGGTAGAACTATCTAAAGGTATAAAACTGAAGCCTTGCAGTAAGTATATGTACTGCAATTCTTGTAGTCAAGAAAAAAGCAAGGTAATACCAGCAAATAGAATTAATGGATTTAAAACAAAAGAGCCTCTAGAGGTCGTATTTGCTGATATTATAGGTCCTAAAAAACCAAGTGTGGCAGGTGCTCGTTATATACTAAGTATAATGGACCATTATTCCAGATATGGTTTCTGTTATTTAATGAAGAGTAAAATGGAAACATATCAAAATTTCTTTAATTGGCTTAAATTTGCAGAAAGAAAAACTAAAAGGAAATTAGTAACTCTTATCACTGATAATGGTACAGAATTTATAAACAATAAATTCCAAAATAGACTGAAGATGGCAGGTGTTGAACATAAAAAATCTGCACCATATAGAAAGACGAGGCCAAACAATTCAGGCAATGGCTTGTACTATGTTGTCAGATTCAGGATTACCTGAAAATTTGTGGGGAGAAGCAATAATGTGTGGTAATCATATATTGAATAATGTTGTTAACTCAACAACAGGTGAATTACCATTCACACGGTGGCATGGCAGAAAACCTGACCTAAGCTACATGCACACATTTGGAGCACCAGCATGGGTGCATATCCCTACACAACTGAGACAGAAGGGGCAGCATAGGGTTAAAAGGTTATTCTTTGTAGGTTATGAATCTAATCACAAATCATACAGATTCTGGGAAAAAGGTACATCTAGAGTTTACTGTAGTGCTAGTGCCCAATTCCTGGAACATGTAGGATGGGAAAAACTGGATCAAGATTCAAGTAAGGAAGTAATTATAGAAACCTACAAAAGACCAAAAGAAAAAAATCAGTAATAAGAAGAGTTCAATTAAAGAGGAAGTAAAGGAAGAGCATATAGGATCAGAACAGGAAGAAATACCAGAACAGGAAGAAATAGATAATCAGGAACAGGTAGAACATGAAAGTCCACCTGTAAGCCCTGTAATACCTAGACGTTCTACACGTGTAACCAGACCACCTGATAGGTATCAAGCAAATGTAGTTTGCCAAGTTAGTAAAGTTCCAACTAGTGTTGAAGAACTTAGGATGTATCCTGCTAAGGATCAGGAAAATTGGCATAAAGCAATGGAAAAGGAATTAAATTCTTTAAAAGAAATGAAAGTTTATGAAAATGCCAAATTACCTCCAGGTGAAAAGTCCATTGGCTGCAAATGGATATTTAAGTTAAAAACTGGTAAAAATGGGACTGTTACCCATAAGGCTAGGTTGGTAGCTCAAGGATTTAACCAAACTGCATCTGATTATGATGAAGTATTTGCACCAAATTTAAAGGCAACAACCTTGAGAGCAGCTTTATTGTGGGCAGCTAAAAACAACTATATCATAAATCATTTAGATGTAGAAACTGCCTATCTGCATGCACCATTGCAGCACACTATATATTTAAGAAAACCAGTAGGTATTAAGGATGATAAAAATAATAATGACTGTTGGAAACTGAAAAAGAGTCCCTATGGATTGAAACAATCTGGTTATGAATGGAACCGATATATTGTAAAAGAGTTAAACAATATAGGATTTAAAGCAGGTTTAGCTGATCCATGTTTATTTAAAAGAGAGACAAATAGAATAGTGTCATTATTATTGTTGTTTACAGATGATATTGCTTTAATTACGAAGACTAATAATGAAGCTACTGAAATAATATCATTATTAGGTAAGAGGATAAAATTAAAGCAATTAGGAGAAATAAGACAGTATTTAGGATTGACAATAAACAAAACCAATAGTGGCTATAAGATATCACAAGAAGATAAAATTTACCCATTGCTAAAAACGTACAAAATGGAACTTTCTAAGCCGGCAAAAACTCCAATGAGTCAGGAATTTTGTCGCACTGATGCTCAAAGTTCAAAATTCGATAAGACTATTTATCAATCATTAATAGGTAGTTTATCGTATATTAGTAATTGGTCAAGGCCAGCTATTGCTTATGGCGTTAATCAATTGGCAAGATTTAACACTGATCCCACTGAACGTCACTGGCAAGCGCTAAAGCGTATATTAAGGTATCTTAAAAAGACAATGCACTATGCATTGTATTTAGAGCCAAAAGATGATTTGATTTTAAGTGCATATGCTGATGCAAGTTTTGCAACAGATATAAAAACTAGGAAATCAACTTCTGGTATGGCTATACTATTAGGTAAAACACTGATTGGTTGGAGGTCAATTAGACAGCAACACATAAGTATGTCCACAATGGAAGCAGAATTTTCATGTCTATCTTTATTATGTACTGATTTAATTCTGTATAAACAGTTGTTAGATATGGGAGTAACTGTTAAGGATTCCATTGTAGTGTATGAGGACAATCAAGCAGCCATAAGGTTGGCTACAGATATTGCTGTAAAAACGAGATCTAAGCATACTGATCTTAGATATTTGAATGTAAGACAATCTGTAAAAAATGGTTTAATAAGATTGGAATATTGCATGACTGAAGAAAATTTTGCTGATGGATTTACAAAAGCCCAAGGTTCGGTCAAGCACAAGGAAAATTGTGAAAACTATGGGTTGAAATTGTAAATAGATATATATATTATTATATTACCCAAAAGGGGAGAATGTTAGGAATAACATTGGTTACCTAACTTAGTTTGGGTAAAATAATATATATAAACTATGTTAGTGAGTTTAAGTGTATGTATCACTTTAACTGTAAAACAAGTATTTTGGGTGCAGTTGTAAAATCACCATAAGAGGGAGCAAGAGAGCTCACTGTTTGCTGGCTTTTACTGGATTGCTGACAATGATGGATTGATGGTGATAACTGCGTGTTTTCCCTGCTATTGCTGAAAGAAGAAAAGAGGTTTGATTTTCTTCATATCTCTAACTGCAAAAGGAGATATATTACTGGACTGATTATTCGTAAGTTTACTGACCTCTTTTTCGACACTGACTTTGCAACTGATTAATACCCGGATGGACTGAACTAGTGTATGATATATGGACTGTTTGACTATGCTATAACTCTGACTGGAATAAAAACTATTTAACTGGCACAGTGTATCTGTCTTACTGAGTGTAAGCTACCACAACGTTTATCTCACACATCTGCCTGCCTGCTAGACTGCCGTTGCACATTCTGCTAGGGTGTATATCCCTAACAGCCACCTGTAGCAGATGCCAAGAGACGCACTCAGCCCCACCAAAAGCTCCACCAACTGAATGGGAAACGCCCAGAGGCCCGTGGTCACACATCCACATCGATTTCGCGGGACCTACAAAAGGGCATACTTTCCTAATAACAGTAGACGCATACTCTAACTGGCTCGAGGTTAACAAGATGCAAACAACCACCACAGATGCAGTCATCAAGAAATTGAACAGACTTTTTGCAACACACGGCCTACCAGATGTCCTGGTATCCGACATTGGCCCTCAATTTACTGCTCTAGCCTTCGAACAGTACTTAGCGGACCAAGGCATCTGACACGCACTGACTTCGCCGGCTCATCCAGAGGCAAATGGCAGAGCTGAATGAATGGTTCAGTTCACCAAAAGAACTCTACAAAAAATGGAACAGGGCAACATCCACAATAAAGTCACCAGAATACTCCTTCTCCAGCACATCACACCAAACAGCACTACTAACAAGAGCCCAGCGGAACTTTTGATGGCCAGGAAACTCAGATCACCCCTGGACTGCCTCCATCCTGCATACACTCCGGAAAAGCCCCTGGGTTCTAGCAACAAACGCCGCGCTTTTCAGGTAGGAGACCCTGTATATGCAAAAAACTTTTCAGGAGACCCTTTGTGGATCCCTGCTAAAATAACGCAGATTACAGGCCCTCGCTCCTACCGTCTAGAAACCACAGATGGGAGAATGTGGAAACGCCACATTGACCAACTACGGTCCAGGCTAACCACGTGTGACCCTAACCACGACACCAGAGGGGGAAGGGAGACTGGGGATGCGGAAATAGAACCAACATCTGGCCAGGAAAAGCAAACCCCACGATCACCACATCACAGCCTACAGAACTCACCAGCTGAAGTGGAGCCTTGGCCAATGGGCAATTCACCTGGAAGCAGCAGCCGAGCAGTTTCCAGGGACCCTGGGAGCCCAAGCAGTAGTCACAAAGCTGGCGACTCAACCATCCCGAGGTCACCAGAAGGGAGTTCCAGCTATGGAACCGGCTCACCGTCTCGACCGATTCCAGCGAGCATCCCATCGGAACCCGAGACCGAACACAGATATTTTGAACTAAGAAAGTCAGGTAGACAGGTGCGAAGACCCACTTACCTGCGAGACTATATAACCCCACCCCTTAGACGGAACCTAGAGGGGAGGGGTGTTCCGGACGAGTGGGCTTGAAAGCCTGCAACTCGGATTGGTCCGTAAACAGCGGGTCGTGATTGGTCACCTCAGACTGATCTGATTGGCTGGTAAACGGGCTGCCGCGATTGGGCAAACCAAGTACGGCAAAGTCAAATTGCTGTCATTGGCTGCCTAGCCGCAGCCAGCCCTATAAAAGGGGCTGCTGCGGCTAGGGTATTTTGCTCAGATCAGAAGTCACTAATAAAGAGCTGTTGTTACTATCTGAGTCTCGTCTCCGTTCTTGGACCCATCCTCCCATACTTAACACAAAGTACCTCCACATGCAGCGGTGGTGGCAGACCCAGCTGCCTCCCATAAGCAGGGCCATTTCTGCAGTGCCTCCGCTGCCTCTGCCTGCTTCTCCTGGGGGCAAAATGAAAGGAAGCGGGTGGAGGCACTGCAGCAATGGCACTGTTACAGGAGGCAGCCAGGGCCGCTGCTGCACATGGAGGTACTTTGGGAGGCCTGGGGGGGTGCTCTAGGCCCCTCTGCAGCCACTATCATCGCTGCCACATGCAGAGCTGCTTTACTTTTGGGAGGACCAGGGTGTGTGTGCTCAAAGCCCTGCTCCAGCCACCACCGCTGTATACAACTTTGGGAGGACCGGGGCAGGGGTGGTGGTCAATGCTCCGCTCCAGCCACCATTGAATGTGGAGGTGCTTTGAGAAGGTCAGGGCAATGCCCCACTTCAGCCACACACCACCCCCCTTCTTCCTTTTCCTGCCACCCGCTGCTGACTGGAGCTTGCCAGATCATTCAGTTCATCCCAGACCAGGTGTGTGTGTGTGTGTGTGTGAGAGAGAGAGAGAGAAAGAGAGAGAGAGAGAGAGAGAGAAGAAAAGAAAGAAAGAGGAAGAAAGAAAGAGGGACAGAAAGAAGAGAGAGAGAAAGAGAGAAAGAGGGAGAAAAAGAAAGAGAGAAAGAAAGAAAGAAAGAGAAAGTGAGAGAGAGAGAAAGAAAGAGCAAGAAAGAAAGAGGAACGGAGAGAAAGAAAGAGAGAAAGAAAGAAAGAGGACAATTAAGACAATCCATGACAACACGCTCAAGTGGTGTTTTCATGTCTACTTCCAACAAAAGGCCAACATCGATTGTGGGAGCAAAGGATTTTAGAAATGAACCACTGGCTTAAACACTGGTGTTGTCAAGAGAACTTTGGTTTCCCAGACCATGGTCTGCATTTCTTACATAAATGGCTACTGGCAAGGGATGGAGTGAACGTCACAAGAACTGGAAAAAAAATTATTCAGGAAATCTGGCTCATCGTATCAGAGGCTTTAAACTAAAATAGTGGGGGGAGGCAATCTTCAAGACCTTTAGAACCTAATTTTGTAATTTCTTGTTTCTAATTTCTTGTTATTGTTTTTGGATTCATTGTTGTGTCATTAGTCTCCGCGTATAGGAGAAGAAAAGAATAGTAATCCATGCGGTTGATTATTTTAGTAATGTTCCCAGTTACATCTTTGATTTTTGCTCCAGGGAGACAACATAACTCCCTAGATTAACTGTTCGGTCTGCACACTATAGTTTCTATTCCCCAAAGAATTGGTTCTCCTACCAACAGTCTTTGCCATTTTTTCCCAGAGAATTTTGAATTACTATTTTTCCTCTCATAGGAATGCTGGGTTGTGTCTCATTTTTAGAAATATTGATGACTGCTGTAGGTGTAAGTGTTTGCATATTTTCTTTCAAGAGGAGGCTATGAAAGTGATTGTTCAGTTCCAGAGAGGCTTCACTGGAGTGGGGGAGAGTAGATAATAGGAGCTTTACTCTTGGTTGCTATTTTCTTCTAAAAGTGACAACCCCCCTGAAAAGGAAGCGCCCGTGGAAAGAACTTCAATATTTTTAAAAAGCTTGCTAAAGAAACAATCATGATTAGCACTTCAGTAAAATTACCATAATTGGCAAAGGATGTCAAATATTACATATTAACTGCTTTAAATGCTCAGAAGTTGATTGGGTTAGAAATTCTGCTAGCAATTCTCATGTTCAGGAAGTCCATCATCTGCCTATTTCTAAAGTTACTTTTAATTCTTTCTGGCATTTTCCCACCTTCTATCAATTATTTTGCTAGCTCTCGAAATCTAATTGTTTCTTGAGGAATAACAGACTTGTGCTACAGGTAGCAGAATTGTAAAGACATTGGTAGGTTTTGAATAAGAAAGAAAAGAAAAATCAATCGAAAAACAGCCCGGCTAAGAATGCATCTTTCAGTGACAACGGTAAAGGGCAATTCAATGAACATTGCAAATAGGATTAAGACAGACTACTTGCCTTTCCCAGAACTGTCAGAATATCAGCTGTTTTAGGACCAACTCTCTTCATACTTTACATAAATGTTCTCTGTGATCATATTAAGAGCAACTGCATTCTCTTCGCTGATGATGTAGAGCTATTCAACACCACAGTCAATGCTAAAAGACCTTGACCTCCAAAAAGATCTTGACTATGTATCAGAATGGTCAATCAAATGGCAACTTCAAATCTCAACAAATAAATGCTCTGTCTTACATATTGGCAGAAAAAATCAGAAAATAAAATACAAGCTAAATAGTCAAGACATTGTTGAGGATCCAAACTTTGTCAAGGACCTTGGAGTGCTCATCTCAAATGATCTAAGTGCTAGAGCCCACTGTAACTACATAGCCAAAAAGGCATTAGGAGTTGTTAACCTAATCCTACGTAGCTTTTTCTCTGGTAATATCACACTACTAACTAGAGCATACAAAACATTTGCTAGACCAATACTCGAATACAGCTCATCAGTCTGGAACCCACATTACGTATCTGATATTAGCACAATTGAGAAAGTCCAGAAATATTTCACAAGAAGAGTTCTCCACTCCTCTGCTCATTGTAGAATACCTTATGCCACCAGACTTGAAATTCTAGAACTAGAAAACCTTGAATTACGCCGTCTTCGGTCTGATTTAAGCATGGTATATAAAATCATACATTGCAATGTCCTACCTGTCAATGAATACTTCAGCTTCAACCATAACAACACAAGAGCACACAATAGATACAAACTCAAAGTTAACCGCACCAAACTTGATTGCAGGAAATACGACTTCAGCAATAGAGTGGTCAATGTCTGGAATACTCTACCTGACTCTGTGGTTTCTTCCCCAAACCCCAAAAACTTTAACCTTAGACTGTCTACTATTGACCTCACCCCTTTCCTAAGAGGTCTGTAGGGGGCGTGCATAAGCGCACCATTCATGCCTACCATCCCTGTCCTATTGTTTCTTTTATTTTTCTTATATGTATCCATGTATTCATAACTATGTTTATACTTATACCTATTATCTTGTAAGCAATTGACAAATCAAATAAATACTAAATACTAGGGACTCTAGTTTAAGAGATGGGGATTGAAAAAAATGTAACACCAAATATTTATATAGTATTTTCAAATGTTCATTGCAATTCATTTCCCAATATCATTTTATGCAAACAGGTCACAATTCTAACAGAGGGCAGTTGGAGTAAAACAGAAAATTGCACACAAACATCTACAATTGATGTCTGCAATAACCATTTTTGTTTTTTGCATTAACGTCTACTGTTCCAAAAATAAATAGTCAGTTACTTATTCTGGGTATTTCCTCATTTTCTCTCTCTCTCTCTTTAGTTTTTATGGGTAGCTGTACAATATTTGAGGGTATATGTGAAGGGTGTTATTTGATTGTGATGTTTGATATCAGGGGCCATTTTTAAACTAAAAAAAGAGGCTGTTATACAAGTTTTCAGTGGATTTATTCATATAACAAAGGCAGAATAGAAATGTGTTTTGATATTCTCTTAGATTTTTTTGGAAAGATTAATGTGGGAATTATTCTTTGTTCTTTGTGTACGTGCTAGGACAACGGAGCCTTCTGGTGGTTGGCTGGAACACGAAGCAAGGAGCAAGGACAAATTGTTGCCATTTCTTAACCAGAACTGTAGCAAACTTAAACTTTGCAGCTTTGTATGCTTATGCGAATGATCAGTGCATTTTGTGTGATGTAATGCGTTTGTGATAGGACGCTAACAAAAATTGCTATGTTAACAAAGATTGCTTCTAATAAAAGAGGGTTTCGGAGTTTGCTCTGTGCTCTCATCCCGAGACAGCCTTGCGTTGTGTCTTCCTTTCATGAGAGACCACCACAGATTAATATACTGTATATACTCGAGTATAAGCCTAGTTTTTCAGCCCATTTTTTGTGCTGAAAAATCCCCTCGACTTATACTCTAGTCAGATTCCCCTCTGAAAAAAAAATGGTGTGGAGTCGCGGCCTCCGGCGGCAGCGACTCCCAACAGCCCCAGCCGGGAAGGGAAAGGCAAAAAGCGCTTTGCCTTTCCCTTCCCGAGGCGGCGGGACTGGGGCCGCTCCGGCGGCAGCGACTCCCAACAGCCCCAGCCGGGAAGGGAAAGGCAAAAGCGCTTTGCCTTTCCCTTCCCGAGGCGGCGGGACTGGGGCGCGCCGGCGGTAGTGACTCCTGATTCGGGGGCCTCCGAGGGAGGGGAAGAGAGTGACTCCTGCCTCCCGCTGTCATCATCATCTTCTTCTTTTGGGTTAGTGAATCAATTAAACCTTTCATGATAGTGAGATCGTTTCCCAAATTAATTATTTTTATTTTTGAAATTTACCAGTAGCTGCTGCATTTCCCACCCTCGGCTTATACTCGAGTCAATAAGTTTTCCCAGTTTTTTTGTGTAAAATTAGGTGCCTCGGCTTATATTCGGGTCGACTTATACTCGAGTATATACGGTAATAGATATAAAAAGCATTAATTCAAATTACCAAAGCAAACATAATTATAATATGTCTCACAGATTTACAGTCCATTAAACATAGAATCCAGCAACTTGATATGGAAAATTCACCAACACATTCATGTTAAAGTTAAAAGGCCCAAAGGAGAAAGTAGAGGACAATGAAACATCAAAGCAGAACTGGCAATTGGTCATTATAATATATGCAGCATGTCTTTCTGAAATTAGCCATGTAAGAGAATAATTGTTGCAACACAATATTTGTAGCATCCAATTCAATATATTGAGAAATATGGCTGAGGGGATAAAAAACTGATAAAATCTCCCAAATGATTTTTTTTTCTGTTTTGTTTTTTTTTCAAATTGAACTGAAAATGCAATAGTGACTTCTCAGTGAGGTATTGGCTTCTCAAACACCCTGTCCAAGATTGGAATGTTTCCAACAATGAAGGAGATGGGTGGATAAGAAATATGAAATATAAATAAA
Organism: Notechis scutatus; assembly: GCF_049901735.1. Taxonomy (NCBI): domain Eukaryota; kingdom Metazoa; phylum Chordata; class Lepidosauria; order Squamata; family Elapidae; genus Notechis; species Notechis scutatus. The sequence goes on along the minus strand of NC_142025.1, from coordinate 81,394,404 downwards.
CAAACTTGGCAATAATTATTTGCATCCTGTAGCTTCAGCAACTGAAACTCCTTAGTAAAACTGAATCAGAGGGTGTTCAAGATTCTCCACAAATGACATTAAATCTGAGTCCAAGCTAGTAGATGTTAACAACTTTATATGACAACTTGGGAAGTACCGGGTCAATTTTTCATAGAATAACGTATCTAACTTATTTTACACTAAGACCTTGCTTAGGATCTTTGGAAGACCTTGCTTAGGATCTTTGGAAGATAGACTCAAGATTCAGAAGGATCTTGGTAGACCTGAGAATTGGGCCTGCTTCAAAAAGAGGCAGTTCAGTAGTAAGAAAAGTAAGGCCCTCCATTTAGGTAGATAAAATCAAATGCATAGGTATAGAGTTGGTGGTACCTGGCTCTAGAAAGTGTGCAGAGAAGAGCACTAAAGATCCATGGGATGTATCCTGTAATGAATAGTTGAGGAACCTAGGAATGTCTAGACCAGGGTGTCAGACTTGCAGCGTCACATTGTCGTTGTGTGACATATCGTGCTTTTTTCCCCTTTGCTAAACTGGGGGTGGGCGTGGCCAGTGTCTGGCTGGTGGGCCATGAGTTTGACACCCCTGGTTTAGACTATCAAAGAGAAGGTTTGGGGATGACACTATAGCTGTCTTCCAGTACTTGAAGAGCTATTTCAAAGAGAGGATTGACTTATTCTCCAAAGCACCTGAGGGCAGGACAAGAAGTAAAGGGTGAAAGCTTGTTAAAGAGAGATCCAACATAAGAGAAATTTTCTGAAAGTGAGAACAATTTATCAATGGAATAGCTTGCCTCTCGGGGTTGTGAGTGCCTCAGTGGAGGTTTCAAAAAAGGGGGGAGGGGCAACCATTTGACTTGGATAGTATAAGACTCCTGCTTTGGATAGGGAGCTAGTAAAAGGTTGGCCTAGAAGAACTTCAAGGTCCCTTCCAGCCTCATGATTCTATAGTTGCAGTAGCCCAAGAAACTAATTCTGTTGTTACAATCATAGTGAAGTTTTGGGAGGAGATTAATTCCTTATATTCCAGATGTCTGATAATCACCTCTATTTTAATGGCATTTCTGTACTGCAAAATCATTAGAAGGAAAGAACAAATGTCTACACTGAAGAGAAGTTTTCCTTCTCTTTTCCAATAAGACCTTCTTGTATTTCAAAATGTTCAAAAACACAAATCTTTTATGGCAGATGGAAACTCATAAGCTTTGCCATGTATAGTTCTTTGACAGTAATTATGCATGATAAGCATCCTGATTTATTATAAGACAACTTGTTCAACATAATCTCTTCATAGGGACATGTTATCAGCTTAATGATAAAGTTAGTCTGTTACCAGCTTTCTAAAAGGGCTGTTTTCAAAACGCTTGCTTTCCCTTCCCCCACAAGATGCTTCACAATGTCTCACTTTGAATCCTGAGTCATTTATATTCAGTTTAAATTTGCATATCTTCCTCTTGGTATATGTTTAAGTATGCCATAAAATTTCTGCACTCACTTTGCATGACAATTAGGGAAGATGTCATTAAAATCCACCATATTCTATTTTCACTGCTCACATCTTTAAATATAGAAGGTTTGAAAATGTCAGTATCATAAAGATTGTGTTCTTCCTCCTCTGGGATATTTTTCTTCTTCACACCAAGGTTTTATTTGATAGCTTTTTGGCATATAAATCTCTTCATGAGATGCTTTCATCCATTTCTGAAATGTTCATGGAAAGCTAATTGTTGTAAAGGCAACCATATGAAAGACAGGTTAAATTTAAGTCATACAAATAATGCTCAACAATTCAGATTAAAATGCCATTCCACTGAAAAACAGAATATAATTCTCCATAATTAGTTATGTCAAAGGAAGTAAATACTTGCCTTTTTGCCCAGAATCACTTCCCTAATACAGTCTACGTTCTATTTAAACAACAAAGGCCAAAGGCTAATCCAGAATTTTTTGGGTCTGAATGAAAATTTTCCCTTGTCAAATTTTGGGATAGAGAAAGCAAAAGCGACTGTATTTTTCCAGGTGCAAGGATACTCTTTAATTGGTATTCCTGAAGTACTTTTCTTTGTATATGAGCTTTGATGCCTTGAAGCAATTATCAGAAGGAAGAGAGATAGTAATAGCTGTTTCCTGTTACAAATATTTTATGGTGAACGGATATGCATGGACAGACGACTTGGTTGAATTAAGGGTATAGCAAATAGATTCCAAAATTTTAACACCTCAACTGCAAAATCTAGGTGTTTCTAACATAATATTGCTCATTATGGCAATATGTCCTACCTGTCAATGAATACTTCAGCTTCAGCCATAACAATACTAGAGCACACAATAGATACAAACTCATGGTTAACCGTACCAAACTTGATTGCAGGAAATACGACTTCAGCAACAGAGTGGTCAATGTCTGGAATACTCTACCTGACTCTGTGGGTTCTTCCCCAAACCCCAAAAACTTTAACCTTAGACTGTCTACTATTGATCTCATCCCTTACCTAAGAGGTCTGTAGGGGATGTGCATAAGCGCACCAACGTGTCTACCGTCCTTGTCCTATTTTTCTTATATGTATCCATGTATTCATAACTATGTTTATACTTATACCTATTATTTTGCAAGAAATTGACAAATCAAATAAAAAAACTAAAATAAAAAAATAAAAAAAAATCTTAGTAAAACGTATGCAGAATAGGACAATTCCCACAACCAACTCTCCACTGCCAACTTCTATTTTCTGCAGGAAACTTTCTGGAAAAATCTTTTAGATGAAAGGGAGTAATTTCAATGACATTTTAATATTTCAATTAGGAATAAAATATTAAGTAGCTTTTAAAAAAGAGATTCTTAAAGATAAAATCTATCAGGATTTGTAAGATATTCTATTTTACTGGATCTCCAGTTACAGATATTTCCTAATTTACTATATGGGAATGTTAGATTTGTGAGAGAATAACAGGACTAGGTAATCATTTTCAGAAATATAACTCAGATTTCAACTTCTCATGCCTATTTAATTGTTTTTTAAAATAATATTACTCTAATATTTATTTAGTTGCTTATTGACTTACTGAGACATATATTGCCCAATCAGAAATGATTTTGAGTAGTTTATGACTCCAGATACAAAATACAGATTTTCTGAAATACAAATAAAAAATCACAAAATATATATTTTTATCTTAACTGTGGCAACTCAAATCAAAGTGTATGTAGGGCCCAAAAGCAAATACAACTATAACAGTAATCATGTGGCATTGATATTGGGAGGTGGCTTGGAGAACCTGTTCTTAAAATTTCTTAATTTAAAATAAGAAATAAGTAATTGCCGAATTAAGAACTATCAGAAGAATGTTACTTTCTTCTTGTCTTTTCTCTGGTAACTACAGTCTTCAGAATTATCAAAGTCACTTAAGTGACAAATATGGAACCAGATCAATGTCTGACATTTTGGTTTGCTTCATATCTCACAAGCATGCATAGATAAAAGACTTCTGAAAATACAGCATCTGGCCATCTTTTCAGGAAATCCAGATTAATGTGCAGCTGATTTAGAGCTGGCTTTCTTGGAAAAATCTACACAATCATTTACAAGTCAGCCAGGATCTTCACATGTTAGTGAAGGATCAATGATCTCTTGGATGCACTCAGATCTACTCTCTTTTCCTAAAAAATTGAGAGATGCCCTTATTCCTGCTATTTCTTTTTATCCAATTAGCTTGGGCAATAAGAGCATTCTTTAAGTCCCATCAATCAGGTTTTTTAACTAGCAAGATCTAGGAAGTGTGTGTGTGTGTGTGTATTTGTAATTGCACCTGCTGTCTGGAACTTTATTGTCTTGGATTTGTCTGGCTTTGATTCTGCTAAAGCTAACCTTTCAAAAAAACTTGGCTGAAGGTGCCCATGGTGCCCAGGATGGTAATTACTCCTGTGCTGCTGGTATATCACATTTCTAGGAGCTCTTACATGTTTAGTTAGTTGCAAAATTTATTTCTTGTTTTGTATTTGTATGTATTCTTTAATTCTTGACAACCATCAAGAGTTGCATTTGTGAGATGGGATGTTATATAAATCAATTTAAATAAAATGAGTACGATAAATAAATACAGATATGCTACTAGGCACATGGACAAGAGCAGATAAATAATGTACTGTACTTTTTGTAGGCCATTATTTTATCTCCATTCTTTACCATTGAAAATGAAGCCATAAAAATTCACCTAAAATATCGTGAATATGAACTAGCCTTCCTTAGACATTTTCCTCACATACTGAATGAACTTCAGAGGGGAGAAGAGAGAATGATTTATTTGCTTTATATGGCTTCCCACCTTGTCTATGTTAATCTGTGCAGCTAACAACATATTAAAACAATAAAAATAACATTAGCAAAAGGTAAACATCTACAATGACAAAACAGTTGCCAAAGCCCTCTTAATAGGCCATCAAGACTCTGGAGTACATCCTAGTCTCTTTATGAAAGGCCAATAGGTTGGAGTCAATCTAATCTTAGAGGTTCTCATGTTTCTGAGGGCAGGGGCCTGCTACAATTCTATAGAAGAGTTCCACAAAATGGAAAATCCTGAGAAATTACATGAAGGCAATACTGATTGAACTCAGATATGTGGTGAACCCTGACACACGCTTCAATGAATAATATGATGAAATTGTGCCAACATTGAGGTAAATATGCATACTATTCTTCTTTATATGTTTAGCAAATAGGTCAAAACAGGTCTTTGAGTATTCTCAAGGGATGATCAGCTTTTAGGCTTATTGATATCTACTTTGCTTCTGCTAAAATCCTGAGATTCACTGGCAGGAGCCAAATTCAAAACATTGCCTCAGAAAAGTTAAAAACAAAACGTTTTTGAACAGACTCTCAAGAATTTGTATTCATTACCTGAGAAAGACATCTTTTCCAAAGATTGCTTTATTTAATAAATTAAGACTAGTTTTTGCATGTGTTTCACCGAATATTAAAGCCCTTGCTAACAAACTACCAGTCATTTGAAACTCTGTCAGTTGATACCAATCTAACTTTTGCTCAGACCTTTCCTAGATTCATCTTAGGAACCAATCTAAAGAACTCTTTGACCAATGAAATAAAATATATTCAACTATATTATATGCAAGTAACATAAAAGCAAAGCATAATATTGTTTCAATATCACTGCCAAAAAATAAGCTTCAAGATGTAACTTGGCTTCACAGTTCATTCATTCAAGTTTTTGAACAAATCAATTATCAAGAGGTAAACTAACTGTTTATTTTATTTGTGGGTGAAAAGAATTAGTAGCATAACAAGCTAATCTAGGTTTAATAAATCATGGTTTATAGTAAATACAATTGTTTGGATTTGTATGACATTGAATTATACACTTCAATAAATGCTAGATTTTTGGAGGGGACAAGATGGTGATGAAGTTAGAAAATATTTGCACCTTTGTTTCCTATTTTATTAGAAATCCATACCCAAGTTCTCCAAGTCATCTTTGACAAAAAAATAGCCTCTAGGAGTAATAATGAAAATTATTTTCAGGATAGGATGTCTGTTCCAGAAAAGAAGCAACTGACTTTATAATTGGATAATTTGAAATAACTGGTATGACATATTTGGCACTTTTATACAATCAGTGCCAAAGTCTGGTTCTGTGGGTAGAAACTGAATTCTACCTGAAGTATGAGCTGACTATTTTTCATGAGCTGTCAGTGTTGCCCCATCACTGCTTCGCGGATTCCATACTGCCATGAATCCTTGGGGGGGGAGGGGGAGGAACTGGCAAGTAGGGAGGGAAGACAAGAAATTGAAACCCCTTCGTGTACCTGCAAGACATCATCCAACTGATCCCAAGTTTACAACCATGGGAATATAATGCAGGCCATCACCGAGCCAGCCAAGCATCATGACTGTTACCAAAAAAAATTGTTTGAATCTAATTGGATAATTGGAGTGGGGATGGGTGGTAGGGAGGGTGGAACCTGGGAAGGTGAACCATGCTCAAACCTTAGATCCAGCTTTTCCTATCTTGTAACCACTTGGCTTTAGTAAAAGTATTCCTTTCACTATGAATGCAATAAAATGCTCTTTCTTTTTAAATGACGAAGTTGGTACAAGTCTGACACGAGCTCTTTAATCCTGCAAAAAATGACCTAAGTTTGTCAGGAATAATTCACAATTTTCTTCTTGATCAGCCTTCTCTCTATAACTCAGAGAGTCTACCTTAGACTCATTTTATGGCCAAACAATAGTAAAGTTGCCAAATCAAATCTTTATTGGAAGGTTTCAATTTGGGCCTCCCTATTTATTCATATTTACAGATGTGTAACATGTAACATTGATCCACAACAATTCCAATAATTTTTGGGGGAGCTTCTGGTTTGGGTCTCTTCAGTGACAGACCGAAATCCGCGATCGTGCATGGTTTCAATCTGTGCTCACTGCTGGAGCGCCCTGATCCTTTGGATTCAGGGCTGAAGCCACCTTGAAGAGGTGGTGAAGAGGGGGGAGATTGCTAGCCGAGTGGAGGGGAGCTGCATCTTTCCTCCTTGGCTGGTCTAAACTCCCTTTCCCGAAGGGAGTTGCAGCGGTGGTCAGAAATGGCCACCTCAAAGAAGAACCCAACTGGATAAGATTGTTCAGGAGGAAGACAAAGAGGAAAGCAGGACAGACCGGGCTAAACAACAGAGAACATCTAAGCAAGGTACCCTGAATCTAAAAGTATCTAGAGGGATACTTCTGAAAGAAGATCTTTAAGCGGTGAAGGAGAGAGAAAAGGAGGTTAAAAACCCTTTTTTACCTTTATATTGACAATTTACAAATGGAATGGAAAGAAATTTATATTAATCTATTTTGACACTAATAGACAACCTTAAGCTGAAATCTAAGTGTCAAAAGGAGAATAAAGATTTTTTCTTGGTCATTTTAAAGCCCCAAAAAAGAGAAGAGTGGAGGCAAAAGGGTGGGACTTGGAATAATGGAAAAATGGAGTGCCACCTGGAAAAATAAAGAGGATTAACAGTGAAACTTTGAAAAGACTCACGAAGATACATTGTAACTGAAATCTTATTAAAAGATACAGTAACCTATGGAAAGGAAAGAAACAAGAAGGAACAGTCTGGGATCATTTGGTGATTTAAAAAAAAAGTTTTTGGCATTGGTTTTTTCTTTTTCTTCTTCTGTGTTTACTTAAAGTCAATTGGGTGGTTGTTCAAAAGTGTTTAAAATGCCATCACTCCTGGGGGAATTGAAGTTGAGTCTTAAAAAACAGAAAAAAAGTTGCAGAAAGGGGAGGAAGATCCTTTGGCTTCATATTTGAATTTTTTGAAATGGAGAACCTGAACTATGAAAAGCAAAAGCAAAAGCTTCAAGAGCAAGAAGAAGGGCAGGACAAAGAAGAAGACATTTTCAATGATCAAATAATGCAAAGTGTGGTAATAAGGGGAAAAGGGGGAAAGGAGTTAAAAGTTTGAGATCAAAGGGAACAGCCAAAAAGAAAAATAGTCTGAAAAAAAAGTATAACAGCAAGGAGAAGCAGAAAAGAAAACTACAGAAGGGAAAATTAGACAGAGAAGGGTCTACAAGAAGTACACATTAAAAAACAACACGAACAATTACTGGCACGATCAAAATTAGGGAAAATATTTACTTCTCTGACTCACTGTAAGAAAAGAGGAGTGGTTTTGTACGTTAGAGAAACCATTTCAGCAAAACTGATTTATATTGATGAAGACGGAAGAGTATTAATGGTTGAAATAGTGGATAATAATACAAAAACGCTCTTGGTTGCAATTTATGCCCCGAATGATAAACAAGAAGAATTCTATAAAAAATTAAACATGAAAATAATTGGACTGGACTATGTTAATATACTTATGATGGGAGATTTCAATGGAATTGTAGACAATAAACTGGACTATACAGCAAAAACAACACGACAAAATAGGAAGACTCTCCCTAAATCCTTTTTTAAAATGACAGATGAATTAAACTTAAAAGATATATGGAGAGAAAGAAATGCTAAAATTCAACAATATATTTTTATTCCAATAGACATTTATCATGGTCCAGAATAGATATGATTTGGACATCAACAGAATTATTATCCAATATTCAAGAAATAAATATTGAAACAAGTACATGGGCAGACCATAATCCAATGAGAATTAAATGGAAAGGACAAAAAAGAAGATCTAGATGGACATTAAACAATACTATTTTAAAGGAAAAATACTTTACACAATGGATGGAAAAAGAATTGGCCTTCTTCTTTAATGAAAATAAAAAAGAAGATACTTCAATACAGAATGTTTGGGATACAATGAAGGCATATGCAAGAGGATTAATAATAGACTATACAAAGAAAAAGAACATTACGAAGAGGCAAATGATTAAAGCTCTAGAAGATGACCATAAAAAACTGGAAAAAGAATTACAGAAAATGCCACAGAAAAAAGATGTTAAACTCAAAATGGATATAATCAAACATAAAATGGATCAAGTAGAGAAAGAAGAACTGGCACAAAAAATTAGAAGTGCTAAACAGAACTATTTTGAAGATGCAAATAGGCCAGGTAGATGGTTAGCGTATAAATTGAGAAAAGAGAAAGAATCAAGGAAAATATTACAGTTAATAGACGATCAAGGTCAAATTTGTTATGGTAATAAAGAGAAAAAGGCAATTATTCGAGACTTCTATGGACAATTATATAAACAGGAGGATCTTGATGAGGAAAAAATTAAACAGTATTTACAAAATGCTAACCTACCTAAGATATCTGATGAAACTGGGAAAATGTTAGAAAGTGCTATAACAATGATGGAACTAAGCGAAGCACTTAACAGACAGAAGAATGGAAAAGCACCAGGACCAGATGGTCTCCCGGCAGAATTTTATAAAACATTACAAGAATCATTGAGCACTTCACTGTTAGAAGTCATGAATGAAGTTATGATAAACAAGAAAATACCTAAAACATGGTCAGAAGCTTATATTACACTTATCCCAAAAGAAGGGGTTGACCCATTACAAATTAAGAACTATAGACCTATTTCCTTATTGAATGCAGATTATAAAATCTTTGTTTCAATCTTGGCAGAGAGGCTTAAAAAATACTTAAACAACTTTATTCACCCTGATCAGAATGGATTTTTACCAAAGAGACAAATTAAAGACAATATGAGGGTAATCCTGGACACATTGGAATATTACGAGGCGCACCCTGAAAAACAAATGGCTTTGATATTCTTAGATGCCAAAAAGGCATTTGATAATGTGAATTGGAGATTTATGTTATTATTATTGGAACAGATGGGCTTTGCTAGAAAATTTATCCAAGCAATAGAAGCCATATATTATAAGCAAATGGCAAAAGTAATGATAGATGGAGAATTTACAGATTCTATTAATATTAAAAAAGGTACAAGACAAGGATGCCCATTATCTCCTTTGTTATTTATATTGACTTTGGAAGTGTTAAATAGAAATATTAGAGAGGATACAAACATAAAAGGAATGAAAGTTAAAAGGAGGAATTTAAATTGCAAGCCTTTGCAGATGACTTGGTTTTTATTTTGGAAGATCCTCTAGAGACAGCTTTAAAACTATTGGAAAAGATAGAGATGTATGGTGAGATGGCTGGCTTGAAAATAAATAAAGACAAAACAAAGATTTTGACAAAGAACATGTTATTAAGACAAAGAGAAGAGCTGGCAGACCTATTGAAAATTCAAGTTACGAACAAAGTTAAATATTTGGGGATATATTTGACGCCAAGATGTACTACACTGAAAGAGAATAACTATATTAAACTTAAACAGCAGATAGCATTTGATCTGAAAAAATGGGAAAACCTACAATTGTCATTGATAGGTAGAATTTCAACAATTAAGATGAATATTTTACCCAGAATTTTGTATTTGTTCCAAACAATACCAATTAGGTTAGGTAAGGATTACTTTGAAGAACTGAATAAAATTGTGTTGAAGTATATATGGCAAGGTAAGAAAGCGAGAATAAAATTAAAACTTTTACAGGATGCTAGAATTAGAGGAGGATTTGGCCTTCCTAATTGGGAGTTGTATTATCGAATACAGTTCATCAGTCTGGAACCCACATTATGTATCTGATATTAGCACAATTGAGAAAGTCCAGAAATATTTCACAAGAAGAGTTCTCCACTCCTCTACTCGTTGTAGAATACCTTATGCCACCAGACTTGAAATTCTAGAACTAGAAAACCTTGAATTACGCCGTCTTCAGTCTGATTTAAGCATGGTATATAAAATCATACATTGCAATGTCCTACCTGTCAATGAATACTTCAGCTTCAACCATAACAACACAAGAGCACACAATAGATACAAACTCAAAGTTAACCGCACCAAACTTGATTGCAGGAAATACGACTTCAGCAATAGAGTGGTCAATGTCTGGAATACTCTACCCGACTCTGTAGTTTCTTCCCCAAACCCCAAAAACTTTAACCTTAGACTGTCTACTATTGACCTCACCCCTTTCCTAAGAGGTCTGTAGGGGGCGTGCATAAGCGCACCAACGTGCCTACTGTCCCTGTCCTATTGTTTCTCTTATTCTTCTTTTATTTTTCTTATATGTACCCATTTCATGTATTCACAACTATGTATACACTTATACTTATTATCTTGTAAACTATTGGCAAATCAAATAAATAAATAAATAAATAAATAAATAAATAAATAAATAAATAAATCAAGCTGCAAACTTAATGTGGGCTAAAGAATGGATAACGTTAAGAAAGACCAGATTGTTGGCATTAGAAGGACATGATTTATTATTGGGTTGGCATGCTTTTTTATGGTATAAGGAAACTAAATCACAGGGTTACTTTAGAAGGCATTATATACGGGAATCATTATGGTTGAATTGGGAGAAAATTAAGAAACAATGTTATTTGAAAATCGCAGTTTGGTTATCAACTATTGAAGCTTTTTCTTATCCTATAACCTATAAGAAGGAACAAACAGTTAGATATGGGGAATTACTAGATGAAAAGGGTGAACTTAAAACGATGCAAAATTTAGAAGAACAAGGCATAAAGATGAATTGGTTTTCATATGCGCAAATACATTCAAGGTATCTTAAAGATTCTAAAATGGAAGGATTCTATGATAAATTGACTGATTTAGATAGGATTTTGACAGGTACTGATGAAAAAGTGATCAAAAAATTATATAATTATATGTTGGAAATTAAATTAAGAGGAAGAACAAGTTAAAGAAACAATGATTGCTTGGGGGAAGAATTTTGGATATGGGATTGATTTAGAGAAATGGCAAAAATTGTGGTCTCAAAATTATAAAATGACAATGTCAACAGCATATAAAGAAAATTTGTATAAGATGTTTTACAGGTGGCATTTCCCCCCGACAAAAATAACAAGAATGTTCAAGAATAAATCTGAAAAGTGCTGGAAATGTCATGAGATACCTGGCTCATATTACCATATGTGGTGGACTTGTGAGGACGCTAGAAAATATTGGACTAGAATTCGCATATGGTTGGAAAAAATGACAAAGAAACATATAGATTTGAAACCAGAGATTTTTTTTATTGGGAATCTTACCTGATACATATAATAAAAACTTAAAGTATTTGATTGTAAATGTATTAACAGCGGCTAGGATTGTATTTGCTAAAAATTGGAAGAATGAGAAAATACCATTAGAAGAAGAAGTATTGGAAGAAAATATTGGAATGTGCTGAAATGAGTAGATTGACATATGAAATTAGAGAACAAGAAGATAAACAATTTTATGAAATTTGGGATCTTTTTTATCAATGGTTAGATAATACAATATAATAATAAAATATTTAGAAACCTAGGAAATAATGAATATACATTTTTTCTTTTTGGTTTTGATAATATTTTGATAATATTTTATTAAGATAGACTTGGTATGATTTTATGATTTGTTAGAAAATAAATTAACTAAACTATAGTTATCTCCTTTAAGTATGAATTAGTAAAATTATAGTCAAATGATTGTTTAATAATGATATTAGGATATATAATTGTTGATTGATAATATGAGTTATTATGTAATATAATTATTATGATGACTATGAAATGGATGCACAAAAAGGAGTGGTAAACCAACCGATACACTGTCTGTAAATTTATGAAGGATGATTATGTTTTTATGTTATGTTTTATATTTTATGTGTTTTTGTTTGTTGTTAAAATCAATAAAACTTTTACTTAATAAAAAAAAGAGCAAGAAAAAGGGCGGGACAAAGAAGAAGACATTTTCAATGATCAAATAATGCAAAGTGTGGTAATAAGGGGAAAAGGGGGGAAAGGAGTTAAAAGTTTGAGATCAAAGGGAACAGCCAAAAAGAAAAATAGTCTGAAAAAGAAGTATAACAGCAAGGAGAAGCAGAAAAGAAAACTACAGAAGGGAAAATTAGAGAGAGAAGGGTATTTAAAAAAGGGATGAGAAAAAAAAGGGGAAAGATAGAAAGGGAAAGAATTTATGAGAGACAAAAGCAGGAAATAAATAAAAAGCGGAAACATACTAGGATTAAAGTTTGCTCAGCTAGAAAACACAGAGACAATGGTTAAATTAAGTTAAAAGTGAGGATTCTGCAAAGGCACAGTAGAATACTGTAATGAGTTAGAAATGAAATAAGTAAATAATCTATGAGATAAAACTGTATTGTTATGTAATGGTATGTTTATTTATAATTAATGCAATAGTAAAGAAGAGAGGGAAACATTGCAATTGTTTCTAAAGATTGATAAAATATTGAAAAGAAATGTGAAAGAGTTATAAGGAAATTTATACCAGTTACAAGAATGAATTTGAATAATTATTTTGCTTATTAATAGTAAATAATTTATAAGATAAAACTGTATGACTATCCAATGGTATGCTTATTAACAGTTAAGTAATAATGAAGAAGGGAGGGAAACATTTCAATTGTTCTCAAAGATTGATAAATATTGAAAAGAAATGTGAAAGATTTACAAGGCTCATACCAGTACTAGAATGAATTTGAATAACTATTTTGTTTACTAATGTTTTATATATATAGTTTTTGCTATGTTTTTAGAATTTTTCTTTTTATATTTTCAAGGGGAAGTACCAAGCAAAGTCTGAATGATGAGATTTACATGATATAAAATAGATATTAGAAATTTGAATGTTATAATTTTGGAATGCACAAATTCAATGTTTAATGAGATTTCATATGATAAAAACAATAAGACTTAAAGGTGTTACACTCTGATTGGCAATCATAAGGGGAATTTTGTTTTTTAAGAATGTTGGAAGAGAACATATGAAATTGTAAACAAGACAGACCAAAGTATAAGTATAATGAATAAAAAGATATAGAAATTTAGGTAAAAGAAATACAATTGAATAAGAAGAAAATGAGATAACCATAAAAGAAAATTAAGAGAAATAAAGGGGAAAATAGTGAGAAGTTGGAAAAAGAGTAATAAGATAGAAGTTGAATACATAAGATGAATATGCATATGAAATTGTGTCTGTATGGAAATGTGATAACCTGGAACCATGCTGCACTCAAATAAGATGTTTTATTTGTTTTGTTAAAACTCAATAAAACTTTATTTTTTAAAAAAAATCCAATAATTTTTAAATTCCATTTTTAAAAATGTCTTCAATCCACTTAACTTCCAACCCATCAAACATATGCTAAATACCTAGTGGTGGGATTCAAACATTTTTACTACCGGTTCTGTGGGCATGACTTGGTGGGCGTGGCAGGGAAAGGATACTGTAAAATCTCCAGTCAGAGGTAGTATTTGCTGGTTCTCTGAACTACTCAAAATTTCCGCTACCGGTTCTCCAGAACTGATCAGAACCTACTGAATACCACTTCTGTAAATACCTTTTTGTGAAATGTGTTAATCTGATGATTCAAGATGAGGTGCTAACTGAAGAACAAATCAGACATAAACCTGGTTAATCACATTTTGATTATCTTGCATTCTATTGGCAGAAAAATATTTTACCCACCCAAAATAAATTATCTATCTTTATCTGCCAAAAGATAACTTTTGATTTAATCCACAGAGAAATGAAATTATCATCTTCATTCAGAAATAACTACTCTGGATTATTAGTATGTTGCAGAACATTTCTTTAAAGATAAAATGTGCTGCCATTAGTGACCTTTCTTAAATAAGATGGGAGCAAGTTTAATTCCCTATTATTTAATGTTTAAATTCCAGCCTCCAATCTTAGACAATAATCATGTACTCATTCTTCTTTATTTTGATGGTGCCTCTTTTCTACCATTTAGGCCCTAAAAGCATTTTTCCAGAATTTTCCAGAAAAACATAGAAAGTGATTATTTGAAAAGTAAGTTGGTTATGTACTAAGCAGCATGCCACAACAACTGGAAATGTAATGACACTTAAATTGATCAGATTAGGGTTTTAAAATTCTAGGAATTCATTTTCAGTCTACTATTGCTTGGAAGCAGCAAACTTAAAAAAAAAAACTATAGCTCAGCTATAATTAGATATGCTGGGTGCCTAAGTAACAGTTTTCTTCCTTTGCCAGTCAAATTATTTAGAACTAAGTTATGAATCTCCTGCTTTATGGAGTGCAACTTTGCACTTACAAAGATAAAAACTCTTAGAAGTAACTCAGTCAAAATTTATTAGAACTATCCTTTGTGTTCATCAAGCCATGATGAATGTACTTTCTCAGCTGAAATTTTACTATATTTCTAAGGAGTACTACATCAGAATTTGTCATCTAAAATACTGACTAAAAAGAATTGTTAGGTCATATAGTACAGGGAGTTTTTCCAATGAGATTACCCCGTCTTTCAAAAAAGGTATAGCATATATTTGTCACACTATAGCTACTCAGTTTAATCTCTTCTAATACATGAGCCAGATAAAGCCATGGTAGAAATCCATCATTCCCTCAGTTGTCCATGGGTTACAAGATATTAGCAAGGTATATGTTACTTTAATATTTTATCATCAAACATATTGGAAGGAGGGTTTAAGAATATCTCTTAATGAAAACTTCTCAATTCATGTTTAGAGAAGGCAATCAAAGCAGATTTGTGTATCTTGTTTTGCTGCCTATCCCTTATTTAGCATTACATGTCAATACAATTCTACCTTAGTAAATGCAGTTTTGAAATTGAGATTCTACATTTTTCCCCAGTGAATAGATTGACTTGGATTTCCATGAAAGTTGGCAATTTCTGTTCAGATTGCAACTGCTATTAGAAGATAATGAATTTACTCATACTCAAGCTTGGATGATTGGACTAAGGATTGATTATATAAAAGATTATAGTATTTAATGTTTATCACTGCCTTCTGCCTTCTAATATGGCATTTTCTCATCTTGTTTTATTAGCCAATATGAAAATATTGCTTTTCTTTTGATCTTCAATCACAAATTAATCAAATCAAATAATTAAAGTTATATTGGTGTTAGGTTCATGTGGCATTCTAGAATTAAACTACTGGGTTGTAGCAGATTATGTTGTGTGAAAACAGCAACTATGCCTACATACATCCAGAGAAGGAATGTGTCAGATCTTAAAATTGATGATTCAATGCAGCATCTTTAAAGAATTGTCAATTGTTTACAGTGAAACTGTATACATTTTAAAAAGTTATAAAATTAGAGTCCCTGTGGATACAAGACAAGAAGTCAGAAGAAAAGATTGTTTGCCATTGGGAAGCTTAACTGTACAGGGATGTCATTTTTCTCTATATTAGGGAACAGCAAAGAATTCTTTCAGAGATTCACACATTTCATGATAACTAATTGTGAGATAGCTGAGATTTGATGATGCATCATTATCAAATGTGCTACCTTTCTTTTTTTTAAAAACAAGTTTTATTAATTTTTAAAACACACAAATTATCATTATTCATTACATGTTTAAACCTTTTTCCATTGTAAATTTAACAAGTCAGATAAATTATGATTCTGTTTTAAACCATTTCCATATAATATACCAAAACCTCTTATTCAATTTCTCTTTACTTCTCTTTACTCTTATTCAATATCATTATTATTATTTCATCTGATTCTTTCTGACTTAGTTACCATTATTCTCATTCTATATTTCTACAAGTTTTTACCAATTCTCCCCCCAAAAAAGACATATACACACAACACACAAAAACATAAAAAAAAATCTTTTTGGAAAGTAACTTGGGCCCAGGTATCTCTCTCTTCATGGACTTCAATTATATTCATGCTCATCTTACATATCATTACTTATTTTATTTACCATTCTAAACCTTCTATATTAACTTCTCCACATATTTCACACTTCTTAATTCTACCTTAATTAATCATCTTAGTTTAAATCATTATACTTGTATCTTTTGTCCATTTTTTATCATCCCTTTGTCTCATCCCTTATGAAAAAAAAAGAAAATCAGTTTCTCCTGAAATCATTAATCAGAGTATGATGCCTTTCTATCTCCCCCTAAGTTAATCAAATTAATCTTTAAAATAATATCTAATACCCAATCAGATTTTGCTTGGTACATTCTATCTAACTAATACATCCAACACAATTAAGTGCATAATTAGACAATAAATCCAAATATTAAAAAGAAATACTATAATAAAAATTTTATAATAACATCAATCCCATAATTTTATTAAACTCTTTAATTAAAACAATATTCTAAACCTCTCCTATTATTAAGTTTTAAAGCCAATCATTTTTAAACATTTTAACATTTTAATCTCTTATCAACTCTTAAACCATTGCAATACTACCATCTCATCTTATGTACCTTGCAAAATCTTTTTTTTAAAAAAATTATACTTTATCCATTATCCATAAAAATTCCTTTTTCCATTTAATTTCAAAACATTGTAGCTTTTCTCCACCTTTTCCCTTTCTTTCTTTTCCCAACAAACCTTTCTACCCCCCTTCTTCTAGCCTCTGCCTTACCGGCTTCCCTTCTCTGTCGTATTTCTTTTCCCCTTTGTTTACAATCATCATATTGGTTTTGCACTTTATTTTTCCCTTTCTTAAATGTTTTTTTGGATCTTAAGTCCTTAAACTTTAGTTTTCTTCTTTTCTCTTCTCTTCTTTTGTTTCTCTCTTCCTTTTTTCTGGATCAAATTCTGAGATTCATTAAAGATGGCTCCTTCCTTTCTTTCTTGTTCCTCTGCTGTCTTCATCTGTTGTAATTTTTGTTGATAATTAGTAAGCGCCATTTCTAAGAAAAGGAAAGCTTCTTCCACACCATCTTTACCATTTTTTTTGCTTGTTCATATTCTTTTCTTAGTTCCTCAACAGAAAGAGCCATTATAAATCTTTTCTTTTCTTTTCTCCTTCTTTCTTCTTACAACAACCAGAATATTCAAAAGAAAATAAAAAAGATAAAACAGTCCCAAAGTTATCAATCAGTCCAAACCAAGGCAGAGTTCTCACTTTCTCCTTCTGGGGTAATATCAATCAAAGAGAAAGAAAGTCCAAATCTGTTTAAAATCTTATTACAATATATTCTAGTCTTCAAATCCTTAAGGCATCTGCTCCAACAAATCTTAGCATACAAATATTTTCTTCTTAATCCTCTCTCTTCCCACTCATCGCTTAAAACCAATTTCCACCTAAAAATAGGTTTCTTAATATCCAGTTATTTATTCCGTAGGAAAAGAGGGAAAGCTATCCTTTCAGCACCTTCAAGCAGCCGCTTTTTTTCCTCTTCTGGCAGGTATTATTCAGAGAATCATACTTTTCAGGAATTTTATTAAATATGTCTTAGAGTCCTAGGAGCCAAGAAAAACTTTCTCCTCTCAATCACTTTCTCCACTTCCTCCTGCGCATTCTTACCCAGCTGCCAGCTTCTTTGTGGCGGCCATTACGGACCGCCACTGCACCGTCCTGGGAAAAGGGAGTTCTGCCGGCCAGGGAGGGAGTCTGCAGCACCCCCAAACCCTTCTCCGGATCCCCCCTACTTCAGCTGCCCCTGCAGGGCAGCCTAGCTCCGCACCCGGCTGGGTCGGAGCCCCAAAAACGGCTAGCGCGGCAGGGATCGCGCAGCTTCGCAAATCCCTGCCGCTCGCGAAGCCGACAAACCGGAAGTTCAAATGTGCTACCTTTCTAGGACCGTGTGAAGGGAGCAGCACACAGCTAGGCAGAGAGAAGAACACTGCAACTACATTCAGCCTACATTGGAGAACATTATAGAGAGTGTGATAATTAATAAGGATTGAAATTACAAACTTGGAAATTACAATGGATCCTCTGTTCACAGGCAATAACAGAAATCCTTAAACCTGGGAACTAATCATTCCTGGTCATTCTTCCTATGTGGTTGTTCATCATTTGGGATGGCTGATATTGCTGTGATGAGTATGATTATAAGTTGGAAAAGAAAATTACCTCCAACAGATCCTTAGTTATGAGTTTTAATATATATGAAAATCCATCGAGCTGAACTTTCTGGCACATTCTAATTCCTTGGCAGGAAGATATGTGGACTTCAAGAATTCCCCAGCCAGTTTTAATTGTCTTGATAATTCATTCACCAAATTCCAGAGATGATAAGATATTGGATAAAAATCCATATAAAGCCATTTTAGATTTTGCATTTCTATGCCAGTTGAATGGATGAGAGATGCTAAAGGAAAGAATAAGTCAGATGCTAATCAATAAAAGCCATATCAACCCAATTTCTAATTGTGTTGTATTAGGTATGTGTGAAGTAGGCTTGAGGCATTTGAACTGGCCAGATCAGAGAGTCATATTGCAGCTGGCCTGAAGTTTTAGCCTGAAATATTATATCCCCTCAAATTGGGAATACAATGCTCCTTTATTTCAGAAAATAGGATTATTGATGTACTCTGGTTATTGTCAATGATTCAACAACGTTTTGATGAAGTGATTTACTTTTGTCTTGCTATATTAATGATATTGTCTTACTATATTGAGAAATTCCTGCCTGATAAAAGTAGTTAAGATCCAGGGATTTCTGGTCCGTAGCGCTTCGGGGCAGGCAGGAATCCACAACTGTGCATGGTCCCTGCCTGTGTTCACTGCCCGAGTGCCCCGAGCCATTTGGCTTCAGGGCTAAGCCACCTCCGTAGAAGGTGGCGAGGACAGGGGGGGTCTGGCAGGGTCGAGAGATAGCGCACCTCTCTTCCCTAGCCAGCGAAACCCCCTTCTCCAAAGGCAGCTGAGCGGCGCTCAGCAATGGCCGCCACATAGAAGAGCTCAGCCGGGAAAAGAAAGTGCAGGAGGAGCTGTGAAGAATTGAAAGTGATTTTTGCTGACCGGGACAAGTAACAGTGAAAGTATCCTGGAATTTGAAACTTGCTAAAGAAACATTGTTTCCAGAATGTGTCAAGCGGCGAATGTAATTTAAAGGAAAAGCTTTTTTTTTTTTTCACTCTCCTTCCGAACGTGACAGCGAAAGAGAAATCGGAAAACCTGCATTGGAGGTATGGATTTCTGAACATTTAAAGGAAAATTGTTGCTGTAAGTGGGAAGGGAGAGGAAAAAAATTGGAGCAGAATTTGAAAAAGGAGGAGATTGCCTAGAATTTCAAAGAGCTTTGAATATTAATACGGTTTCTAAAAGATATATCTTAATTGGAACTCTTTGATCAAACAGTAACCTCAGAAAGAGAAATGGAAGAAGGAAAAAAGTATTAAAAGAAATAGTTCTATTTGGATTCTTTGGTGACTTTGGAACTTTTGGGAATTATTCTTGATTAAAAACACTCGGGTGGTTGTTTTGGAAAAAAAATTCTCTTCACGATGGCATCGCTTGTGGATGAACTAAAAATTGAATATCAAAAATATAAAAAAGAAGAACAAGATGGGAAAGATACTTTGGAGCACTCTTTTTCAATTTTTAGAAATGGCGGTACGCACTTATGAAAAAATTGACTGCGCAGCAGGACGATTGGGACAAAGAAGAAGCCATCTTTGATGAACAAATGGTTCTATTTGGGGAGGAGGAGAAAGAGGAAAAGAAAAAGGGGATTTTAAGGCTTGAAAAAACAACCAAAAAAGAGAAAAATGAGGTGAAAGGTGGATACAAGGTTAGAAAACAACAGAAAGGGGGAAAGCAGAAGAAGAAAAGGGAGGAGGAGAGACAAAGGGATAAAAAGGGCAAGGAGAAGAATAAGCAAGAGAGAAAGGAGGGGATGAGAAGCCTTAATGGTGGGAAGCAAGATTTAAAGAAACAAAATGCATTTAGAGACAATGGGTAAATTTAATTGAAAAAAGGGATTCTGTAAGGTACATAAGATTGTGTTTTTATATGTGTATTTAGAATAAAATGCTTAAGATATAAATGAGAATTAATATGTATGATTAGTTTCTTAATGCATTGATAGTGGTCTTATATGCTTTTTTTTTGTTATTGTTGTGTTTTTTCCTTTCTTATAAAATTCATTGTGTAATTTTAGAATGTACTAAACAGAATCCCGATATAAGTGTTATATTAAGTATTATTAAGCTAGGGGAAAGAGTTAAAGGCGTCATACTCCAATCAGTGTACAGGAGAAGTTTGTCTAAAGAGAAAAGATGAATGGATAGCTGGAAATAGAACAGACAAAGAATGATAAGTATTATGAATTGAACTGAGATGAGATAAATAAAATAAAACTAAGAAAGATAAAAGAGGGAAGAAGCTATATAGAAAATTGAAAATGGTAATAAGATATGGAATGGTATATAAAATGAATATGATCTTTGAATTTGTGTCTGTGCGAAGAGTTTTAACCCGGGATCAAGCAACTTTCAGAAAAGATGTTTTATGTTTTTATGTTCTATGTTTTGTTTGTTTGTGTATTGGTTTTGAAAAGCAATAAAATTTTAATTAGCAAGAAATATAATTTGGATAATAGAATGAAAAGGAGAAGTTGGGATAAGATATGAAGTTGAACAGATAACGTAAATATATATATTATAATCTGGAATTATTTTGTATGTTCTATTGGTTTTTTCAGAAAAGATTTTTTATGTTATTATGCTTTGTTTGTGTTCTGTACAGTCATTTACATACTCGTAAACGCCGCACGGGGATTGGTCAAGACGCGCGGCGAACTGATTGGTCGAGCGAGCCACACTGATTGGCCCGCCGCGAATCTCCCGCGATTGGTGGAAACTAATCATGGGAGATTCAAAGCAATGTCATTGGCCATGGCCACCGCGGCCAAAGAATAAAAGCCACCATTTTTCCCTTTTCGAGCTGATCCGATCTCGGAGATCTAATAAATGAGCTGAACCAAGTCACTGGCTCCGAGTCTCATTCCTTGCGATGGACATGACTCTGGCGACGAAGGTGGGATACCAAAACTGATCCCCATCGTACACGTGTCCAGAGGAAACGAGACAGACAAGATGGCCAGCATTGCGCCGCCCGCACCCTTTAACCCAGCTACTGAGGATTGGGAATCGTACACCGACCGATTCCTGATGTTCCTCGAAAGTAGCAATCTAAAGGATGCAACCGGGCAGAAGAAAAGAGCGGTTTTCCTCACTCACTGTGGGCCCGCAGTGTTTAAAATGGCGAAAGCCCTCTGAAGCCAGAGGACGTGAAAACAATGGACTGGGCCGAGCTCGAACCGCTGTTCGGAAACACTATGCCCCGACGTGCCCACCCTTATCCGGCGGCATGACTTCTACCGACGAGACCAGGGAGCGGGCGAGAGCATCGGTGATTTCGTGGCCGATCTGCGGAACCTCGGAGGCATGTGTGGCTTCACGGACAAGGACGCGGCGCTCCGAGACCGCGTCGTCCTGGGACTCAGAGATCCAGTCCTCCAGAGCCGATTGATGGCCAAAGGCGACATCGCCCTCGCCGACGTCCTTGCAGACGCCACCGCAGCTGAGGCAGACCGGAAGTCAGCGGCCCGGATGTGGAGACCCGACACCGGGGACAGAAATGCGACCACCGAGGCAGGCACGGCAACCGAGACGCGTTCCGAAACAAGCCGCCGAGAGACCACCACACACCATGACGACCTCGACTCCACCTCCGACACCACCGATGGAGAAGAGGACGTGCATCGGCTCCAGACGGACTGAGATTGACGCGATCGACGGGGTCATAAGTCGGGGCAACCGTGCGCCGGGTGCGGAGGCGACCACCCTCGATCGGAGTGCCGATTCTTCGATGCAATATGCCGGCACTGCGACAAGAGAGGCCACATCGCCCGAGTCTGCCGACTCAAAGAACTTCAGTCCCCGGCGGCAGGACGACAACGACCGGAGACGAGATGGCACCCCCCAGGCCAAGGGACCGCCAAGCCGAAAGCCGAGGGAGCCAAGATGGACGGGCCGACGAGACGGTGGGAACCGGCGGAGAGAGGAAACCCACCAGACGGTCGCCATCGGCCACTCCTCCAGCACAGACGCCCGGAAAGT
This sequence comes from Notechis scutatus, assembly GCF_049901735.1. Classification (NCBI taxonomy): domain Eukaryota; kingdom Metazoa; phylum Chordata; class Lepidosauria; order Squamata; family Elapidae; genus Notechis; species Notechis scutatus. The sequence goes on along the minus strand of NC_142025.1, from coordinate 81,372,001 downwards.
ATATGTGGAGGTGGGCATCGAAGGCGAGCCATGCAAAATGGAAGTGGACTCCGGGTCCTACCTCTCCATGGTTGCATGGCGGGAAATCAAGCGCCTGGTGCCTGCCATCCACAGAGGAGGGCTGGAAAGCCAAAGCCTAATCATCAAAGACTACCAAGGGAATCGACATACCGGTAGTCAGGACAGGCCAGTTCGAGGTAACCTTCAAGGGGCGTACAGCAAGACTTCCCTGACGATCGTGGACCGAGACCGCCCTAGCCTTTGGGACTTCAGTGGTTCGCGCCGCCGGAATCGAGGTGACGGGCATCGACCACATCTGGGAGGCCGACTGGGAGGAACAACTCGCGAGGGACTTCCAGGAAGTGTTCGACGGCACCCTAGGCAAGTACCGAGGGCCCCTATTTCGTTCAGCCTAGACCCCAGCATTCCCCAATTCGCTTGAAACCGCAGCGAGTACCATTCGCAGACTCGGCCAAAGATTGATGAGCAAATAGACAAGCTCATCAGACAAGGGGTCCTCGAACCAATCGACCATGCCCGGTTGGAGACCCCCATAGTCACCCCCGTCAAGCCCGATGGGTCGGTGAGGATCTGTGGGGACTATAAGGCCACCCTCAATTGCGCCTTGCAGCAAAGCGCCTACCCCGTCCCAGTAGTGCAGCATCTCCTGCACTCCCTGGGGGAGGCAAGGTCTTTGCAAGCTCGACCTGGCACAAGCCTATCAGCAGCTACCGGTCACACAGAAACGGCCGAGGTGCAAACCATAGTCACCCACCGGGGCTTTCTGTTGTAAGAGACTCCAGTTTGGAGTCAGCGTGGCCCCAGGGATATTCCAGAGCCTCATGGAGAGACTTCTGCAAGGAATCAAGGGGGTGGTGCCCTACTTCGACGACGTACTGGTGTCGGCAACCAACCAAAAAGAGCTAGAGGGTCGCCTGAGGGAGGTCTTAACAAAATTCAAAAATGCGGGGCTGAAGGTTAAAAAAGAAAAATGCCAATTGCACAACCGAAAGGGTCGAGTTCCTGGGGTACCTCCTAGATCGGCACGGAATTCACCCAACCGAGGAAAAAGTCAGAGCAATCAAGGAAGCCCCCAGGCCAAAGAATAAAACGGAGCTACAGGCTCCTGGACAAGGTGGCCCTGTGGACTTGGGGGAAACGCGAGGAAGCCGCCTTCAACAAAACCAAGGACCTGCTCACCTCGGATGCCGTCCTCATCCAATACAACGAGACCCTACCGCTAGCTGTCACATGCGACGCATCACCTTTTGGCGTCGGCGCCATCCTCAGCCACACTCTCCCCGATGGAAAAGAAGCACCCATCGCCTTCTTCTCACGGACCCTCACCAAACCGGAAAGAAACTACAGTCAGCTGGACAAAGAGGCCCTGGCCATCATTGCCGCCATCAAAAAGTTCCATGAGTACATCTACGGCCGAACCTTCACCATCGTCACCGACCACAAGCCACTGCTGGGAATCCTAGCAGGGAACAGGGCCACCCCAAACATTCTATCCCCTAGAATGACAAGGTGGTCCGAATTCCTCGCCGCCTACAGCTACCGGCTCACGCACCGACCCAGTAAGACGATCACCCACGCAGACACCCTGAGTCGCACGCCGCTACCAGACTTTGACACCGACCCGGCACCCACGACGACCACCCTCAGCATAGAGACCCTGCCCGATCTGCCCATAACCGCGGCCAGACATTGCCCGGGAAACCAATAAAGACAAACGCCTGGCGCGGGTTTTGCACTGGGTAGAGAAGGGGTGGCCCGAAAGGAACGATGACGAAAACTTCAGAACATTCCGAAACCGACAAACAGAACTGTCATTGCAAAAAGGTTGTTTACTTTGGGGGGACCGGGTTGTTATCCCGGAAAAATTACAGGGAAAGGTTTTGGAATTATTGCATGAGGGACACCCAGGCATCGTTAGGACAAAGGCCTTGGCCAGAAGCTACGCCTGGTGGCCAGGGATGGACAAACAAATCGAGGCCTGGGTGGCAGCGTGCAGCAGATGCCAGGAAACCAGACCCAGCCCTCCCGCCGCCCCAATCCTGGAATGGGAAACCCCTAGGGGACCATGGTCCAGGATCCACATAGATTTTGCCGGGCCCACAAAAGGCCACACCTTCCTCATCACGGTAGACGCTTACTCCAACTGGTTGGAGGTAAGCAACATGAGAACCACCACCACGGAGGCCGTCACCAAAGAACTCAGCAAACTATTCGCAACCCACGGCCTCCCAGACATCCTCGTATCCGATAACGGGCCCCAATTTACCTAGCTGGAATTCGAAAAATTCCTAGCGGAGCGGGGGATACAACACGCGCTGACAGCGCCGGCACATCCGGCGGCGAACGGGAGGGCGGAACGGATGGTTCAATTTACCAAAAAAAAACAATCCAGAAAATAGAAAACGGGGAAATCCAAGAAAAAATAAATAAAATGCTCTTGATACAACCCATAACCCCGAACACAACAACTAACAAAAGCCCGGCAGAACTATTAATGGGGAGAAAATTAAGGTCCCCATTAGACAGACTGCACCTCACATACAACCCAGAAAACCCCCCAAACTCCTCAAGCAAAGACCGAACATTTAAACCAGGCGACACTGTATATGCAAGGAACCTCACCGGGGACCCACTTTGGATACCAGCAACCGTAACCCAAGTGACAGGTCCCCGCTCGTACCGTTTACAGACAACCGACGGACGAGCATGGAAGCGACACATCGACCAATTAAGGTCAAGAACAACCACGGAAAACACAACCGACACGCAAACAGACACAAACACACACCCAGAAAAAGAAGGGGACCCCCCCAACACAAACCAAGAGGGGAGGGAAGACCCCAAGAACCAACCCACACCAGAAAGAAACTGGGAATACTCACCAACAAGCAGCCAGCTCGAAGCCTCACCAGGAAGAAGCAGCCAGGCCAGCTCAACCAGCCCAGAAAGACCAGGCGGGAGCGGCAACAACCGCAGCTCAACCAGCCCGGGTAGACCGGGAGGGAGCTGCATTGAAAGGCCCGGCTCACCCTTCCAGGCGGTTCCATCAACGAGGCAGAGAGCAACACAGAACCCGACCGAACCGGCCGGGAGCCAAGCACCAACTAACCTGCGCAGGTCAAGTAGACAAGTACGCAGCCCCGCCTACTTACGGGACTACGTTACGTAGGACCATACCAAGAGGGGAGGGGTGTTCTGTACAGTCATTTACATACTCGTAAACGCCGCGCGGGGATTGGTCAAGACGCGCGGCGAACTGATTGGTCGAGCGAGCCGCACTGATTGGCCCGCCGCGAATCTCCCGCGATTGGTGGAAACTAATCGCGGGAGATTCAAAGCAATGTCATTGGCCGTGGCCACCGCGCCAAAGAATAAAAGCCGCCGTTTTTCCCTTTTCGAGCCGAGCCGATCTCGGAGATCTAATAAATGAGCTGAACCAAGTCACTGGCTCTGAGTCTCATTCCTTGCGATGGACACGACAGTTTGTTTGTGTATTGTTTTGTAAAACTAATAAAATTTGTTTTTTTTTTTAAAAAAAGTAGTTAAGATCCAGAATCATTTTCTTATATCTTTATGATTCAGGAAGAGTACTATGATATGGGTGTTAAATCAAATTTAAAAAATGCCTGCAGCTAATTGCGGGATAAGAGAAATTCCTGATTAGCAATACAATCCATTAATGAATTAATGTTGAAAAAGCAATCTCGTTGAGCTCCTATACAGGTCTACATCATATCAGACAACATATTCACATCCACATTTATTAAGGTATTGGAAAGCAGATATAATAGTTATTTCATGAAGGGTATCTAAAATTTTATCCAGTGCTTCTTCAAGATGGAAGGAAGTAGTCATGATTCCCCCTTTCCTGGCCTCCTATTGTCACTTTATTCCATCCAATCAATTGTGTCCAGTTTGTTTGGGGACTTCCCAGCTGATGAGTTTGAATACTGGTATGTCTCACCATGGAGTTGGTACTCTTGCATTCCATTATCCTCTCCTTTGCATCCCACTCCATTCCTTCCCGCCATTGCTTCTTGTCTGGCTGTGAACAGCTTTGCGAATTAAGCCATGACAGGAGGTCTTAAAAATCCAAACAAACAAATAAAAAATGTCTGCAACTAAATGCAAAATATCAGAGTACCAGAAGAAATGACATTCTCCCCCCCTCTCTTTTTTGGATAAAAATGGGTGAGACTTGTATTTGAACTACTTGTCTTCATTATCCAGTCCCTTCTTCTTCCAATATGTACTCTCTCCTGGCTTGTTTTTCTCCTTTCCTATGCAAGAGGTAGATATGTTGCATCTATGGAAAGGACCGCAGTAGCTCATGTAGAGTGAGCTAAGAGTTGGTAAAAATGTTCAAAGTCATTTGTAATGGAAAGCAAGGTCAGGAGCTTAGAAGAGAGAGCAGAGACTCAAGGCTTCTTTAATGATTCTGTCTTCTCTTGCAAACAGAAAATCTTTTAAGCTGACAAGACAAGGAGTTGCTCGGCATGCCCACACTCACAACTACTTAACCTGAGTTCTATTCTTTTCTTCATATTTCTCTTTTCTGTTTTTAAAAATACTAAAAACTGTTTTAATCACTATGCCTGATTACCTATGATAATCCTAGAGGGCTTCTTTACATACAAATTATTACAATGGTTGGAGCTGAACTAGGAATCATAGACTGAATGTTCATTGGTATAAATTGAAAGTCTTAAACTTTTACTTAGTCAAACAATACTCATGATCAAACTCTTCCCTTACTCTATGATTGCTTAGCTTAATTTAATACCTATCATTTCAGCCAAAATAGAACAGAAACTGCAATAGAATGATAGGACTAAAACAACCACATCAAAAGGTTTTCTAATCTAGCTGTACTGGACAAGAGACACCAAGAATTAGCCATAAATAAATAAATAAATCCAATGCAGTGGATGCACTGTGCTATTGATAATTTTGTGCAGTTTCTTGCTGTCAAGAAGGATTTAAAAAGATTAAGTGGGAGGAAAGGAGAAAATGCCGATTACAACACTTAAATTAATCTCATTTAGAAGCTAAATATTCAGAACAATACTTGCTTTAAAGTGGCCATTATAGAAACATTAAGTATGTTAACAACATCAGCTTTGCTTCTTTGGGGAAAAAAGTGTCTTTCTATACTACTGGATGACATAAATATATTGTTAATTGCCAAGAGAGAAATCTCTGGCTGGAGCTTCTAGCAGAACACTGGCTACCAGTGTTCTTTTCATCTCAGGCCTAGGAGATGGAGCTTATGATTTAACATTGCCAGCCTGGCCAGTACTGACCCAAATATTTTAATCTGAAATATGATATGCATTGCAGATGCCATCCAGTTCTATCCCCTTTTTCCACTTAAAAGTCTCAGGGGACCTATAACATACTTAACAGGGGTTTTAGCCCATGATTCAACTGCAGATAACATAAGTAGGTAATACAACAATGAGCTATCATAATTAAGATTTATATTGCAGAACATTAAAAAATCTCCAAAGGTAAAATTAAGTAAATCCTTGTACTGCACTGCATCTTGTCACCACCCTGTATTTTTCAGTCTTCAGTTCTGTTTTATTCCACCTAAAGAATGAATAAACAAAAATATATAAATAAATAATGGACTGTCTTTTATTCAAACTATCAAACGAGACAGGTCTGTAGATACCTGAGGGTTATGTACTAGATTTTGTACTTTATACAATATGCATGCACAAAATGGCAGATCATTCCAAGAATCACAGATATGCAGATCCAATTGACATGAATAATACATTCAGGCATATTTGTCAGCCCAGCACTAATTTCAAATGTTCTGGATGTCTGGATGCATTTTAATGTGCAAGAGTGTGAATCAAGTGGAACTTAATCTAGATAATCTGGATGGAAATATGTCACAAACATGGATAAGGTTACATTTAGCCTGAAGACATACATTAGCAATGTCTAGAGCCTGCAGACTCAGCATTATTTGTACATTGCAGATGGCACTAATAGCGAAGAGTACCTTTTAATAGCATAGTATAGGTCATCTTCAATAACCCGTGTAATGGGTTATATCCACATCAGTATAGTGCATTCTATGATGTTGCCTTTTAATATGATTAACAATTCTCAATTGGTTTGGAATACTTTGATTCAGATGTTTTTAGGGTCAGAAAATGTGACTCAATTTTTTGTGTCAATTGCACTGTCTGTGTTTCAAGGATGTTCGAGATGATAGATAGATAGATAGATAGATAGATAGATAGATAGATAGATAGATAGATAGATAGATAGATTTATAATTATAACAGAGATTTTGCAAATGATCTAAAGAACCCTCTGGATCTATATGAACCATCCTATGCCTTGAGATTTGTTTCAGAAGTCTGGTTTTTATCCCACTGACAAGTACTTGATTTATTTGATGGTTATAAGACAAGTTTGGCTTAAATTAGGTTACCAGACATCCTGCAAAAGGAAGGCATGTCCAGCAGCATAGCCTTAACATCTGGCTCTTTGAGAATCTCTTCCTGAGCAGCTCTTCTCCACCAGACTTCCTTAGTAAGTGCTTAACCCCAAGTTAACAAGTTCTGCTCTGTGACCTTAACTGGTAACCTCTAGACAGCGTGGGTTGTTAACTGAAATTGACAAGACTCTAATCAGTTACATGCTGAAGTCTTTTGCCTTTTAACCAATTCTAATAAATTTAGAATTCCTACCCCTAAAAAACACCAGTCTTTCTGATGCTAAAGAAAGCAATTTCATATACATGTGAACAACTTCTCAGAATAACAGAATGTCCAATCTCTTCTTAAGAATTTCCAATGCTAATAATTTTACCCTGGTAGGTATAAACTCCAGAAAGAGATATATACCAATAGCACTTATACTTATATACTGCTTTATAGTGCTTTACAGTCCTCTCAAAGTGATTTACAGAGTCAGCATATTGCCCCCAGCAATCTGGGTCTTTGTTTTCCCACCTTGGAAGGATGGAAGGCTGAGTCAACCTTGAGCCTGGTGGGATTCGATCTGCCAAACTGCAGTAGGAGCAGCTTGCAGTACTGCACTCTAACCACTGCGCCACCGAGGCTCTTTTATATGTATATACCTAATATTCAATTGTTTCCAGGCCCTTGCTGCTTTCCTGAATCTATTTCTTCAGTGTTACTCTTTATTTTTATAGTGTCCGTGAGGCTACATAACATTGCACAATAAAATATTATATTTTTTGATTTGCAAATATAGTAACATTTAAATGTTTATAGGAGTTTTTTTGTATCTGAGCTACAATAGAATATCCAGTGTACAGCCTGTTCAAATGAAATGAGTCTATTAGCTTCTATTGCTCAGAAATTTGATTTAATGGCAACATTCAAAGTTTAAAAAAACAGGCAGATGTAATGACACAAGTTGGCATTGGCCCTGCATGTAAATTCTTTTGCCTCTTTAAAGGAGAGGATAATGCAGCTGTACAATACATTTGAGGAAAAATTAGAGGTTTAACCAAAGGAGCTATTTAGATGAGAAAATTATAGTTGCATGTTAGCACATCTGCATCTTGACATCATGAGCACATGATAATTCTCATGAATTATGCAAAAGGCTAATTAAAAGTCTAATTTACTAATCATCTCTCAGGGTCATAAGTGGAACTGGATTTTATTAAGGACAGATTTCTGAACGGATCTACCATCCTATATATCTTCTTTTATAGAAGAGATTTCTTTCATAGAACTGTGCCAAATAGGAATAGGGAAGGGTGTTTACAAAAGTTTCTGTTTCTTTCAAAGTATAGCCCCATTTTAAAAATAATATTTAATGAATTCTTGAAAATTTAAAAAAAAACATCCAAATATGGAAAAATAAAGAATATATCTCCACTGGCTAATTGGCTAAAACTTATTTAGAGAAATGTAAGACATACTCAGTTGACAGTCTATTTTATAAGCTGTGTCTGTCTCATTTATCACTCATTACTTCTCAACTCTGTCTTCCTGTTTTATCACATACATAAACATTTCTTTAAAAGTGACATATTCCTCAAAAATATTTCCTTCTTTTATTTATTTTTGTATATTATTTTTGTATTATGAAAAAAAGCAAGGCAATAAGAAATTAAAATGCAAATAATAAGCAATGGATTTACAAATGTCATAGAAGTCAATTTTCCAGCATATCTGACTGTGAATAACTGGAAACATATTTAAAAAAACAAAACAAAACAAAATTGATACTGAGCTTTAAACAACACTTAAATATCAAGAACTGTGGTCAGCATAGCATAAATCAAGGGTGTCAAATTCAAGGCCCATGGGCCGGATTCAGCCCATGATGTAGTGACCCTGTAGCCCCAGCCCGCTGGCCCTCCAACTCCCAGCCAATCACTTTGCATGAACACCAAGTGAGAGCTATACTGAAGGCTGTGAATTCCAATAAAGCTGAAGGTCCAGATGTGGTGCTCGGGATAGTGGTTAAAACCTGTGCTGGTTAAAACTGGTGGTTAAAACTATCAGAGATCCTAACAAGGATTTTTAATGTCTCCCTACAAACAGCCAGTGTTCCATCATGTCTGAAAGCAGCCACTATTATTCCAGTCCCGAAGAAAACCACAATAAAAGTCTGAATGACTATAGACTCATTACACTAATGTCTGTGGTGATGAAGTGCTTCAAGAGACTGGTTCTTCAACATCTCAAGTCATGCCTTACATCAAACTTTGACCAATATCATTTCACCTACAGAGGAAATCAGTTGACAGGCAATGCCATTGCAGCTACCCTACATTCTGTAGTGAGTCATCTAGAGCAGTGGTCCCCAAACTTGGCAACTTTAAGACTGATGGACTTCAACTCCCAGAATTCTCCAGCCAGCATAGCATAGCATAGCTGGCTGGAGAATTCTGGGAATTGAAGTCCACAAATCTTAAAGTTGCCAAGTTTGGGGACCCCTGATCTAGAGAAATACCATTTTGCTAGACATCATCATTGAAAAGTTGACTGACTTGAATTTTCCTTCTCTCACCTGTGATTGGATTAAATACTTTCTGACGGACCGGCCACAAACAGTGAGAGCTGGGTCTTTCACATCCTCCTCCCTGAAGCTCAGCACTGGCTCTCTTCAGGGCTGTGTGTTCAGTCCCTACCTGTACTCGTTGTATACATATGACTGCATATCTTCTGACCCATCTAACATGATAATAAAGTTTGCAGATGATACCACCATACCAGGTCTTATTATAGGTGGAGGTTAATTAGCACATAAGGAAGAAGTCCAGAAGTTATCCACATGGTACTCAGAAAACAACTTGCATCTAAACACCAACAAGACAAAGGAGGTGGTGTTAGACTTCCAGAAGCAGAGAGCCCCACTCTACATCAAGGGGGGCTGTGTGGAGAGGGTCTCCTCTTTTAAATTTCTGGGAGTCCACCTTAGCCAAGATCTCACCTGGAAAAATAATATGATGCAGGTGGTCAGGAAGGCTCAACAGAGACTCCATTTCCTTTGGGTCTTGCGGATATATCAGGTGGAACAACAACTGATGACTTCCTTTTACTGGTCTACAATAGAAAGTGCCCTTACATATTGTGTTACGGTATGGTATGCTGGCTAGACAGCTGCGGACAAAAAAGCATTACAGAGGGTGATGAGCACAGCACAAAAAATTATGGGCTGTCCCCTGACACCACTGGATGAAATTGCCAGGACTCGCTGTCTCAGCAGAGTGAGGAAAATCCTCAGGGATGATTCACACCCTGGTCAGCACTTCTTTACCCTCCTACCATCGGCAGGAGATATAGAAGAATAGCCAGCCGAATGAATAGACTGAAAAATAGCTTTTATACATGGGCTGTCAGACTTCTGAATGCAACATAACACCACAATTAGGTTTAATATGATAGACTTACAGGGACAGCACAACATGCAACAGGTTCATATCAGTGTAATATAATATATTACATACATATAGGTATATGGGAATGTGTGTTAGTTATTACTTATTTGGGTTTAGGGATTCTATTTCTTTCATTTACTGAATTATTGAGATGTATTTGTGTTTTGGGAGGGAGCTGCACCAAAGGAGGGTCATTTCAATTTCGTTGTACACATGTTGTCCATTTACAACAAATGTTTGATTTGATTTGATTTGATCTGGCCCATGCAGCCATCCTGGAAATGGTAAGGGGTCAGCCTGCATTGTTTCTGCATTGATCCCATCCCGGTGGGCACACATGTGTGCAGGGGGTGATAGAGGCACATGAACATAGGCCCAGCCCATGTTATCCCAGCAGGCTTGCTTGCTCATAGGAGGAGGTGGGTCTCAGCATCTCCAACAAAATTCTGTCCTAGACAAAACATTGCTGTTCACTACATTTTCCAGCAATTGTCCATTTTAGCTGTCAATATTTTAGTAACATTCCAACATTTTACACCATTTTTGTATAAATATAATTTTTGTGGTAAGCTTAATATTCTACTTCCATTAAATCCACATCTACAATAATAATCCAAATTATCTAAAAGACTAACATACAGATCTAGAAGCCTGTTAATCACAAACTCAGTGTGATAAATACCAAAAAAGTGTCAAGAAGACCAGGAACCATAAAAACATGTTTATTTAGCGAAGCACCTAGATCTACTGGTATTTTCCCACTAAGCACCACCCATTTATCTCACATCCAGGAAACTCCCTTCTCATGGTGATCTTTTCCTGTTATGAACATCAGCTTTTCTTAATTCTAGCATACAATACAATAGCACATTATACTATTCCACCAGGTCAAAGTGACCTGCTGAAGATTTTATACATGTTCTTTGCCAGAGGTTTGACATTTTCATGTTTAAGCCAAAAGTTTGACATTTTTACAGAACACAAACAATCTTGTTTTTATGATTACATAATATTCCAGTAATATTCCAGCAATATTTCCATAGATCAATAATAGGATAAATATGGCATTACTTATGTTTCTCATTTTCACAGGTATAATCCTTAATACGTATTTTTTACATATCTCAATTTGCCCTCTCCTATTTTCACCATCTTAAACCTGTAAATTATCATTTATCTCTCTTAACATAAGCCGAACTTCTTGTTGGTTTAACCTCTTCCCTTCCATATCCTTTTTCTTTGATTTGGTCACCTTACAACAACAATCTTTAAAATACTTACATACAGGCATACATTGAATACAGATACAATAAATAAAACCAGTTATAACGATTATAATGATACCAATGAATACATCTTTCAACCAGGTAAGATCGGGCAACCAGAAAGTCAATCCATACCATATTCTCTTAAGTGTATTGCTATCTTCAACATATGTTAAATGTATGTTAAATGTGTAGTAAATATGTTAAATATGTTCAACATATGTTAAATGTGTAGTAATATTATGTAAAGCTTTTAATTTAGATTCAATAAATTGAGCTTGATCTGTTACATTGAAACAACAAAGACCATAAAAATTCCTCACATCCGTGTCCCATAACATAATAGGATATATCTATAGCAACCCTGTTCTGTAACACAGACTTCCAGATTTCACCCATCTCATCATCCATAGCAGCAATAGCAGATGAAGTTTCATTAATGCTTCTTGCCAGGGCACAAGCTAAGTGTTCCAACTGAAGGTTATCATAATATATAGCCCCCCAAGAAAATATACCGAAAAGCCCTGCTTTTACTTTAGATAACACTACCACTTCATCATTACAATCTGCAGAATAAGTATCACTAAGGGCAGATCTTTTTCCTCTATAGATCTTCTCATGTTTATTAAAAATGTTCAGATGCACCCCACTTAGCTACAGGCCAATGCACTGTTGAATATGTATATATAATAATGTGAGGTTCTTTAGATTTAGATGCATCTTCATGTTCCTGTACATTTCTGTGTACATTTTCTTCTTTTTGTATTGTATCATCTGATATTGGTTCTTTAAAAAATCTACTATCATGATAAAGACTAGAATTCATTACTTCATAATATAATTCTGTTTGCTTGTTAATATTCTTAGCCATAACTGTAGTCAAATGCCCTATTGTACAAGGACTGCCTATTGCATTAGCAGTATAAATGCATAAGCATAAACTCCACAAACATAAACCATCCTCTATGTAAAAATAACACTTGTCCCATTGCCTCTACTTCTTCTACTTCTATACAATGAAAAACATCCTCAGTAGGCAAATAATTATATATTGTCTTTTCTTGTTTCTTATCTGGGTGTTTATATTTCACACAATCTTAAGCTAGAAAGATTGTTTTAACTTCAATAACCAGCTTCTTCCAATTTGTCCATTTAGTTGGCTTCACTGAAGATCCAAATAAAGTAATCACCTTTGATAAATTATACAAAGTATAACAATCAGGGTATATGGTGATATTTGACTCTGCAAATAAAAACTTTCCTGGCTCTGGAATTCCTATAAAACAAGTAGACATAATATCAGAAACCATAGTTTCCCCTTTTACACAAAAAGAGGAACTATTCAAAGCCACTCTCATTAGTTCCAGGAAAACATTCTTGTTCTTCTCTATTGATTTTCCTCTAACATATCTTGCACCCCTACTTAAAGTTCTAGGAGCTTTAAAGTATCCATCTACCTCTTCATATAAATGGAAGTTTTGTAAGGGCTATATTGCCACACAAAAACAAAAGCTTTATTGGAGTACTTCTCAATTCAATATATGCCATAAATAATACTTCCTCCAAAGCTCTAAATCTCATATAGGAAGGTGAATAATTACCATACAGTTCAACACAATGATGATATAGTTGTTCCATCTTCTTAGACAATTCTTTATGACTGGTAGCAATATCATATGTGTGATTACACCTTGGATATCTACCCAAAGGTAAACCATCACCCAAGGTAGATTTTATACAGATTCCAGCCTCAGCTGTGGGTTCAATCATGTCAGTGATGTTTGTGCTTGATAATATTCACTGTCGGTTTTCATCTGGAAACATAGTTGTTGCCATGTCATCTGATAACTAGGCAATACATCAAAAACCTCCATTTCTATCTCACACAAGGCAATAACCACTATTAGTATCAACTTCATATTCTTAACTTTAAGCAGGCTAATTTCAGGCATAACAGATAACTTTAAACATTATGGCAATAATTGCACTGATCATTAACAAAGGTTTTATATTATGATAACATACATGTGACAGACATTGGCATAGTGATTAAGGCATCAGGCTAAAAACCCGGAGATTGTGAGTTCTAGTTCTGTCTTGGTCTTGGTCTAGTCACTTTTAGCCTTAAGAAACAGGCAATGGAAGTCATATTCAAGTACAAAGTCTTCTGAATATAATAAAGGAACTTAAGCAATTGTTGCATGTTAATTTTCTTTTATTATATATGATTTTCATTTTTCATATTATCAGATATTCACCAAACAATGTTGTTTGGATAGAAACTTGTCTGGAAGGCCAAGAGGTTGTTTGCTTGGATAGGGAAAGGCACAGATTTAAAACAGAGGAATGTTTAAGAAAAGCCAATAATAATAGTAAAATCTTCAATTTACTGGCAGACTTGATAAAGTTTCCTAAGCTGTCAGTATTTTAATTTGAGTTTCTCATACTGCAATATTTCATTGATTATTAGTTACCTTGTATTAGTTTGAGGGAGAAGGTTCCATTATGCCTGTCAAAGGATGTAACACTCATCTTGAAACTCAGTGACAATCAATGTCCTGCAGCTGATGGATAAAGAAATTGCCAGCTTTCAAGACAGCTAGATGAATGTGAAATGAGGAATGGAATCTTAAGTTGTCACTGGGCTTAAGTACAAAGCTCAGAGAAACTTGCAAAGTTCCATTCTTCAGACATGTTTTCTCTAATCACAAAGTATGGTACCGTATTTGCCGGCTTATAAGACGACTTTTTTGCCCCGAAAAACATGCCTCCAAGTGGGGGGGTCGTCTTATACGCCGGTATATCCACTGCCGGCTTTCGGATGCTTGTTGACGCAGCGAAGGCGCCTCTGGCTTCCCGGATCCCCGCGCCGCTTCCGCTTCATCCCGCCGCCTCGCTCCGCCCGAGGCTGCAGCCTTCCTGCTCTTCCCACGGCCCCTGGCACTCCGCCCTGCCGCTGCAGCCCCGGGGATTTCTGGAGGGCGTTTCTGGTGGTGGTGGGGGGTCGTCTTATATGCCGGGTCGTCTTATACGCCGGCAAATACGGTAAATAAAATAATCATGAGTTTCTGAAACAATTATAAGAAGAAAAAACCTGATTTTTTTTATCTTTTAAATATAGAAATAGAGTTCTGGATCTCTTTATTTCTACAGTTTTTCCTCTTTATTTTTGGTCATGATAATTGGCCTAGGAAACAGAGCTGATCTCTTAAGATCTTCCCTTAATATCCTGGCTTGGTCCCCTATCCTATGAGCCCATGTTCTGTGAGATCTCTTCCAGATAGGCATACTTTCCAATCTTGCTGTGAGAGGGAGGATAGATTTGATTTTCAAAGCTACTAACTAAATTTAGACTACCCAAAGATGCATGTCCCTTGTCATAAAGGTCTTACCTAAGAGCATTCATGGCTGTGCATGTATGGACCCAAAAGTCAAAATATGGAAGAAACTCTATAAAGTTAACAACTCACTGTTAATGAAGAATTTGCTTCTGTCTTTGAAACACCTGCTTATGATCATTAGTAATACCTCAAACTCTTCATTGTGAGTAGAACTTATTAAACTCAGGAGTGGGTGTATTACTTCTGATCACCAATGCAAGTACCATGGGCACTTTAAAAGGGTATGTGAAACAGATTCAATATCAGACTTAACTACATGATTAGGCTTGTTGTAAAGTTCACCAAACTCATGTACAAAAAGGGGCAGATCTTTGATCTTGCACACATGCTTCCCGTTTTGTCATTTTTTTTTACTCCTACTTATGAATGCTTCAGTGGTGGGATTCAATTTTTTTTACTACCAGTTCTGTGGGTGTGGCTTAGTGGGTGTGGTGTGGCTTGGTGGGTGTGGTAGGAGAAGGATACTGCAAAATCCCCATTCCCTCTCCAATCTCCACCCCGCTAACCTGCTTTCCAGCTCCATTCTCCTGCGTAGGGCAACAAAAGAAGACCTAGCTGATCAGCTGAGACTCAGAAGGCAGAGAATAGATGGGTGCAGGGCCAGTCAGGGGTGGTTTTTACCGGTTCTCTAAACTAAAAATTTCCGCTACCGGTTCTCCAGAACTGATCTGAATACCACTCTGGAATGCTTGTTACAAGTCCTCATGAGAGTATTACCCTATTTTCAAAACAATTTGCATTGTTTTCATTTTTGTGTTCATAACATTCTTACAAACTATTATTATAGTTATTATTATAGTTTCAACAAATCACCTTCTCAAAAAATAAAGGTAAGATCAGAGATATTTGTTGTTCAGAATATATTTCAAGCTCCAAAGTCAAGAAATTGGGATTCTTCTAAACAGTTTTCATTATTGTTCCTCACGTATCGACAGAAATCTTGCCAAACTAAAGCAATTACTGGCACTATAAAACATGCTCTACGAACTATTAGGGAGGAGCTGTTTTTGCCCTCTTTCTCCCATACAAACTATTTAAACTGCACTGTCTAATGTTCCTCTGAAATTTACTCTCTTGCTTCTTGGAAACTAGAAAACATTCCATCACAATAACATGAATATCAATAACACAGCCTCCAAAACTTTATCCCAGTAAAGAATAACATTCAGGTAAGAATTGGACAGAAGAGCAAGCAATAATTTGTTATATTCCTTTACCAAGGGAGAGAGTCAGTTTGGCGCAGTGGTTAAATCATCAGACAAAAAACAATCTGTGAGTTCTAGTCCCACCTTAGGCACAATGCCAAATGACTGATCTTGGGCCAGTCACTGTCTTTCAGCTCTGGGAGATAGGCAATGCCAACCATTATCTATATCAACTATCTCTCTATCTCTATCTATGCACCTTGATGTATAGTTATGCCAGTCACACTACCATGGAAGCATCTTCCGACAACTCTGGCTCCTTTGGCTAGTAAATGGAGATGAACACTACCCTTGGAGTCAGATAGAAGCAGATATATCTTCTGCTTCTCTAGCATATTACCTTAGCCTGATAGTCAGTGCTATAAGCTCTATTTGGATGGGAAGAAAAGGAGGGAAGGAGGGAGGAAGGAAGGAAGGAAGGAAGCTCTCTGTTAGATTTCCACAAGGAAACTCAGTGATGAAACTGTCAGGAAATATCACTCCTGCTTCCACTGCTGGTGGTCATTCTATTTCTCTTTTAAGTAAGGAAACCCCTCTTAAATGATCGTCAAAGGAATGTCTAATGATATAATAAATAAAAATATTTAATTCTCTGAACCATTGCCTGTGCAGAAGGAGAGGGAAAGGATAGCAAAAAAAGAAAACCCTCAAAAAACAAAAACCCACATCCATTTATTTGTTTGTTTATATAATTTAGAGGCTGCCAGATTCCAATTCTGAGCAACTGAAACTTTAGAAACAGGAATAAAAAAACTGAGAAGCAAACTATGATATCCAGAAAAGAAGAATCCAGCACAACAATAAAAAATGACTTGCAGGGATTTATCAGCCACTTTACTCAAAGCCTGCACTTTGCGACAAGACTAACTAGGAAGCCATGAAAAAGATAGAGGCATAATTGAAGAAGGCTGGCAAAGGGGGCAATTTTCCTTTCCTGCTTTGGGAGTGAAAGAGGATTCAACAGAGGAAGAAAAATGGGGAAAGGATGGCACATAAAAGGTTTTCAAACTGAAGACCAGGTGCTCAAAATTCCCCAGAAGCCTCTTTATATAGTGTCAGGAAAAAACAAATCTTCTAACAAATTTTTAGCAATTTTCAGCTCTACAAAGAGATTTTTTTGTAATGATAATGAGTCTTAATTGTCTATTCAAGACCAAACTATCCTAAAGTATTTTGCATTAAAGTAGTCAGAACACACAAGAATATATTGGTAGTGGAAAAATTAATTATCACCAGCTGTTTGCTTAAAGAAAGCAGGGAAGCCTGAGGATAGATATAAGATGTTCCCTTCATTACACTGCCAACACACCTACACACTATGCTCCTTACTTTGGCTGTAGGAAATATTGGAAGTGTGACTTCAGCTTCATTATTTCTTCAGTACCTCAAAACCAATGCCTGCAAGAAGAAATGAAGTGCAGATATCAATGCACTTTCATTTGTTTTCCCTTTATCCTTTAATTCTACCTGATCTTTCTCTCCAGGATTGTTATTTTGCTCCTTCCTGGACCCACATATTTCCTGCAATAAATTTTCATTTGTTACAAAACAACTCTATCAATATTTGCCCAGGTTAAAATTCCTGCTCTCCAGGAAAATTCACATATTTTTCTCTGACAAAAAAGCAGAGCTTAATATCAACATCTCCCACAATGATAAATATTGTCAGTTATCTGGAAGAACACATACTGTAGTTAATATGAACCTTGGCCAATCCAGGAATATAGAGACAGAGTTTCATTAATTAATTGAACTTAAATTTGGTTCTCACCCATATGTTGGCAGACCTAGCTGACAACTTTATGGTCCAAAGGGTAAAGAGGGGAACTGGAGAGACAGTTATACTGGACCTAATTCTTACTAACAGAAAATAAGCGATACCGAGGGGAGGTTTCAAGTTGCTAGAACTTTGGGGAAGAGGGACAATATGGAATTCAATATAGCACAAACACAAACAACAGAACATAATCAAGCCAGTGTCTTAGACTTTAAAAGAACTGATTTCAACAAACTTAGAGACAGTTTGTGAAGGATTCCATGGATGAAAATCTTTATGGGGAAAGCAATTCAAGAAGCTTGGGAAACCATGAAAAATATGATTATAAAAGCCCAGACCAGTTCAATACCACTGAAAAATAAAAACAAGAAATCCAAGAAGAAGCTAGCATGGTGGTATAAAAATCTGATAAACTGAAAGAAGAAACGGATAAGTACAAAAAATAGGAAGAGGAACACATAACAAAGGCAGAGTATCAGCAGATGGCTCGAACTTGCAAAGATGATGTTAGGAAAGCTAAGGGTCAGAATGAAGTAAGATTTGCAAAAAAGTCACAAAAAGTTTCTTTCAACATATAAAAAACAAGAAAAAATCAATGAAACAATTGGTTCACTAATGAGAGAAGATGGCAAGGAAGTAACAGGCATTAGAGAGAATGCAGAGCTGCTTAATTCATTCTTTGCATCAGTCTTCCCACCAAAAGATATTATATCCCAACCTACAAAAAACAACCATAAAAGACAGACTAGGAATACAAATTAAAATAAACAAGAAAATGGTAAGAGAATACCTGTCTACTCTAGAAGTGTTAAAATCACTGAGACCTGACTGATTACATCCCAGAGTTCTGAAGATGTGATCTCAGAACAATTGAACTATATCTTTCATAAATCCTAGAGCATCAGAGAACTATCAGAGGATTGGGAAAGAGTTAATATGGTTTCCATTTTTTTTAAAGGAGGGGGAACAGATCCAGGAAACTACAGACCAATCATCCTGACATCTGGGAAGATTCTGGAAAAGATAATCAAGCAACATCCACAAACACATAGAGGCAAGCAAAATTATAACCAGAAGCCAACATGGATTTGTCAAAATAGATCATGTCAAATAAATCTTATTTTGTTCTTCAGCAAAGTGACTAAATTAGTGGATCAATGAAATGCAGTAGACACAGTATACCTGGATTTCAATAAGGCATTTAACAAAATAGATCGCAGCCTACTATTTACTATAGATCACAGTAGAAAAATGTAGGTTAGACAGCATGATCACCAGATGGATTTGTTATTGGCTGACCAACTACACTCAGTGTAGAACTAATTAATTAACCACACTTAATAGAACTGATCTACATGGAAGCTAGGAAGCAATGGGGTACCCCAAAGGTTCTTAGGCCTATTAATGCTATATATTTCTTGGCTGTCCTTGATGTTGCTGTCACTTGGCACCACTACATTTATCATCACTGCTATCTTCTGGTCCTTGTATACCACACCTGCATAACTATCTGAATCTGGAAGTTCCGCAGTACTTTAGTTTTCCTATCCTTCACAACCTTCTGTAGGATTACCCATCTAGACCTAGGGGGTCTAACCCAAGTTTGGGGGCCATGTTTAGATGTCCCTGTATACAAAGCCATCTATTTTGTTGTGCCATTCCGTATACACTGTTCCTGTATGCATCTTGCTGCTATGTGGTAGACTATCTCTGAAGCCTCTCTGCGTACTCTGCATTTTGGATCCTGTCCAATATGTGAAGAGCAATCACAGAAAAGGGGGGATAAACCCTATTGCCCAAACCACTTTAGGGCAAGAAAAGAAGTAATCGATGGAAACTTATCAAGGAGAAGGGCAATCTAGAACCAAGGAGAAATTTCCTAAGATTACAATTAATCAGTGAAATAGCTTCCCTACAGAAGTTGTGGGTGCTCTGTTGCTGGAAGTTTTATGAAGAGATTGGATAGTCATTTGTCCAAAATGATATAGGGTCCAAGTTGCCTTCCAACTCTGTTATTCTGTTAGTGTGGTAGACCCCTGCTTCTATCAATCTGGTCCCTGTTCTTGTGCTGCTATGATCAGTGCCTCAATGCTGTCTTTTAGTTCAGCCCTTTCCAGTCTTTGGTAGGATTTCCCTATGTCTGCCACCTTAGCTATCTGTCAGTGATACATCCCATTCAGAGTCTTATTTTGCTGTGACACTTCCTCTGATTGATCTTTCTCCCATGTCTGCTACTGCCTCTCAGCAGTTCATCTTTGGATGCCATCTTATTGATGTACTCCTGGATGCACTGGGTTTTATCCAGGACAGTGATTTTGTCACTAATCAGATCAGGGGTGGGATTCTACCAGTTTGCACCTATTTGCTAGAACTGGTTGTTAACATTCTAAGCAGTTCGGAGAACCGGTTGTTAGAAGAAATTACTGGCCTAATTCTGTAAGGAAGGCAGGAAGGAAACATTCTGGTGTTGCTTACAGAAACTGCCTCTCTGTTAACCCTTATTACATTCTTGGCAGGACTAGTATCCTGTCTCAGGAACTTCTCTGGAGTTTCCCCCCCTTCTTTGCTGGTACTTTGCTTGTGTGGAGTGACCATTCAAAATTACAATGGCACTGAAAAAAGTGACTTATGACCATTTTTCACACTTACGATTGTTGCAGCATCCCCACAGTCTTGAGAGGCCAGGCGAGGAGATGCGTGCCTCGATGTGAGTGATATTGAGTTGGCCACATCCAGCCAATAACATGACCACCAAGCCATGTCCACCCAGTCACTGACTACCAAGCCACACCCACCACCTAAGCCACGCCCATAGAACTGGTTGTTAAAAAATTTGAATCCCACCCCTGAATCAGATCCAAATGCCCTCTTTCTGGTTGGATAATCTCTAGGTGTTGGATTTTTAGTGGAAACCTCCACATAAAAGCTTCTGATATTCACACCAGCAGTTTCCATGTCATTTGTTGACCAGCTTTATATACTGGCAGGACATACAATCATGTTGATGGCATAGATCACATTCTTCCCATTGAGCTGATTCTTCAGAACCTGTCTGATCCTTTGGTGATACCTGAACGTTGCTGTTCTTTCTTGCTTTCTCATCATAGTTCCCATGTGATTAAGGGATATGAAGGTACCTGTAAGTGGTCTGTATGTCTGCTATGTGTCCCACTGGTATTCCATCCCATCAATTACTTTCCCTCTTGATTACCATCTGGCCATCCTTCAGTAGTCAAAATGACATTTCAATATCCTCATTGTAAATTTGTGTCAGATGGAGTCAGCAAGTTGATGTCTCATTCATTCTTTGAATACAACTTGATGTCATCCATTTAGAGGAGGTGGTTAATGGTAATGGTTAATGGTTCCACTCTTAAACCTGTATTCATATCCAGTCTTTGTGATTATCTGGCCGAGGGATTGAAGCCTATACAAAACAGCAATGGGGGCACTGCATAGTAAAGTTCCTAATATGTAACTTGGTGGAATCCACAAATTGTGGGAAAAGCTCCTCATAGCACACTGAGTACTGTAGATCTCACAAAAGCAGATCTGATTTACTGCATTTTGAAGTTAGGGATTCCTAAGCTGTTGTACTGAGAATCTAAAATTACCAAACTGCACCACTAATGCAATTGCTTTTAAAGACTATTTTAAAATATCAATTGATCCAATTTTCTTGGAAACTTAACACAAACATATTTCATTGCTTCTAACTTGTTTAAGGGAACAGTTCACAATTCTAGTGATAATATATTTTGATAAAGATATATTTGATTTGGATGGTCATTTGCAAGAAATACTATTGTGTGACTTTGACTATCACAGTGGAATATACAGCTTTACCTTAAGTGAAAAATGTTCTCATTTATATATTTCATTTATTAAATTAAATACTGCCCAATGCCCATCTCACTCTTAGAAACTAAAAGCATAAAAACCATATAAAGATACAGTACATCAGTAAAATGGTAACAAAGTAAAAATAATGATAGTATAAATTAAAAGTTAAGGGAAGATAACTTTTAATGAAAACTGCAAAACCATCCAACATTGACAAAGAACTACTTCTTTTAAAATGCAAATCCCAGATTTGGTTCCTTGAGATTGCACATGTACACTCAGAGGGATTTGACTGGCTTTATCTACTTTTCTATCTCTGTCAGCAAAATCAAAAATCACAATGCAAAATATGGTACTCAGGAAAAATTATAAAGGTTTGCAGTGCTCTTGAAGAGCTTTGCATCTATAAAACCATGAATGGAACATAATGAGACATAAATGTAGTACTTTTATCTGTGGCAGATTATCTTGCAATTCTATTCATAAAGCATAAAGAACAATTGTGTCCATCTTTTTTATCCAATAGATCTCAAAAGAACAATAAGTCTGGCACAAACTTAGAGAATTTTTCAGGAGGGACAGAATATGGGTACTATCATATTTTGAAGCATTCTTAGGTTACCTGTATTAGTAAACTCAAACTGTATAATTCACAACCAAACATAAAGTGTTTCCTGTTCAGAAGTAGCAATCAAATACTGTATTTTATCACCTCCTCTAAATCTACTCTTATTTTTTAAAGTGGCACTGCATGAATTGCAAAACAAGGAGATTAGCTGGAACTAAGTATTTTCCTGGTATAATTTGGGAATCTATCTATTAATCCAGGCTGTACACTTGTGTTTTTTGTAGTACTTACTTGTACGTTTATTCCATAATATGCCAAAGTGATTATTAACTTTTTAGCTAATAGCCATCTCAGAGACCACTAAGTCAGCATGATTTATTTAACCTATAGTGACATCACAATAACCAAGCAATTACCTAAAATTGCTAGCTCTATTTGGTTTATGTTTACACCCTTCCCAATATGTGCCAAAGGGAGAGATGGGCAGCTTTCCTGCAGAATCATCTGGGCCCCTCTCCCTCCATCAAAACTGCATCACAAACTGCCAGCTCATTTTCCCACCAAAATAGTACCTATTTATATACTTGCATATACAATGCTTTCAAACTGCTTGGTGGGCAGAAGCTGAGGTGAGTGATGGGAGCTCACTCTCACGATGCAGTGCTAGCTGAATCACGAGAGAGCAAAGCCCATTTCCAGCATCATTATGCCATTGAGCCACTGTGTCTCTAGTCAGCATGATGATACCATAGCATAATTTAATCAATCAAATTTAACATGTGGTGAGTAAGAAAACTTGTCTGCCATCATCAGGCTTCTGTATTGGGTTTGTCTGCCGAAATGTTGCTACAACTTTAAAAGCACAACTACAATGACGTGGGAAAATACCCAAACAAAGCTGAATACCTGAACAAAGCTGAACATATATATATATGTTTAGATTTTAAAGTAATTTACAATTATTTTTCAATATGTTTAGTTTTACATATTCAATTAATTTTTAAGCAATGAAATACATTTTAAATTGTATGATCATTGTAGATTCTTCTTTTTTTAAAAAAAAATTTTTTTTATTAATTTTTAAAGACATACAAAACATACAAAAATTCAAGACATAAAAACATAAAAAATCTCTTTTCTGAAAGTTGCTTAATCCCGGGTCAAAACTCTTGGTACAGACACACATTCAAATTCATATTCATTTTACATACCATTCCATATCTTATTACATTTTCATTTTTCTATATAGCTTCTCCTTTCTTTTAAATTTTCTCAATTTTATTTTATTTATCTCCTCTCAATTCAAATCATAATATTTATTCTTTGTCTGTTCTATTTCCAACTATCCGTTTATCATTCTTCTTAAAAGAAAAAAAAAAGTAAAACCTTCTCCTGTACACTGATTGGAGTATGACGCCTATGTCTCTTTCCCCTATATTTATAATACTTGATTTAAAATACATAACTTACATTGGGATTCTGTCTGGTACATTCTGACATTATACAATATCATCAAAACCAATACAAATCTATTCATTAATATTAATATTTATTCATATCTTAAACATCTAGCACATTTCTTATCAATTAGGTCACATATTTCTATGGGAGCACCTATTTGCCATATTAATTCCATCCCCCACATCACATATTATAAATCATTATTACATTACATGTTCCCCTCTCCTTCTTCAAACCTCTCATTTCACGAATAGTTTCACTATTATAACATAGCCTAATCATTGGTGTTAACAATCATTTATATCTTTAGACATTTTACACATTTCAATTAATTATCATACCATTATGGGAACACTTCTTATACTTTCCAAAATTATTTTCCCCCCACATCACCGATCTTAAATCATTATTTCATTAAAGTACTCCCCTCTCTTAACAAAAATTTCACTAAATTATACTAAATATTTATCACATTTTAAATTACATATTATTTCCAATCTTCTATAATTATTTCTAAATACAAATATAAAAATGCAATCTTATGTACCTTTTTAGAATCCCTTTTCCAATAAAATCTATCCATTATCTCTAAAAACTTTTGTTTTTTTGCATTTTGCTCCCCACCATTAAAGCTTCTCATCCCTTCCTTTCTCCCTTGCTTCTTCTTCTCCTTATTCTCTTTACCCCTTGTCTCTCCACCTCCCTTTTATCCTGTTTTCCCTCTTTCTGTTGTTTCCTAACACGATATCCTCTTTTCACCTTATTCTTCTCTTTTTGGATTGTTTTCCCAGGTCTTAAAGTCTTCTTCTCCTTTTTCTCCTCCTTCTTTTCTTCCCCAACCAAAGTCACATGTTCTTCAAAAATGGCTTCTTCTTTCTCCTGCTCATACGATTTTACATAAGCACAGACCGCCATTTCTATAAACTGAAAAAGAGTGCCAAAGACATCTTTCCCTTCTTGCTTTTCTCTTTCATATTTTTGATGTATAAGTTCATCCACAACTGATGCCATTGTACAGAGAATTTTTTTTTTCAAAACAACCACCCAAGTGCTTTTAGTCTGAGATAATTCTCATAAAGTCCAAAGTCATCAAACAATCCAATCAGCTGATTCTTTTTAATACTTTCTCTTTTTCCACTTTCTCTTTTTGGGATAAAGTTTGATCACAAAGTTCTCTTTAAAATATATCTTTAAGAAGTCTTATTGCTGTTTAATAGCTCTTTAAAATTAACTCTTTAAAGTTTTAGGCAGTCTTCTCCTTATTTTCAGGTTGCTCCAATATTTTTTTTCCTCTCCCTTCCCACTCACAGCCAAAAAAAAAAATTCTTCTTCTTTTTTTCCCCCCTTTGAATATTCAGAAATCCTTGCTCCTTCAGTATTCATTTACCTTCAGAACAGATTCCCGGATTTCTCTTATGGTTCCACTGCTGTCACGTTAGGGAGGAGAGTGAAAGGCAAGAAAAAAAAAACTTACTCTTTTGAAATGTTCGCTGCTTGTATCTCTTTCTAGAAACAAAGTATCCTTAGCAGCCTTCGAGGTTACAGGAACTCTCTCTCTTAACTTTATCCCAGTCAGAAGCAACTTCCACAGCTCTTCCCTCTTCCTCCAGCACAAAACTTACCCGGCTGCTGGCTTCTTTGAGGCGGCCATTACTGACCGCCGCTCCACCACCTCAGGAAAAAGGGGTTATTCCGGCTGGAAAGGGGTCTGCGTTACCCCAAACCTCTGTCCGGATCCTCTCTCTCTTGGCTGCCTCTACAAGGCAGCCATAGCCCCCAGACCTATTTAGATCGGGGGCACCTTGGCAGCGAATGCGGCAGGGATCGCAGAGGCGCGACCAATACTCGAATACAGTTCATCAGTCTGGAACCCACATTACGTATCTGATATTAGCACAATTGAGAAAGTCCAGAAATATTTCACAAGAAGAGTTCTCCACTCCTCTACTCGTTGTAGAATACCTTATGCCACCAGACTTGAAATTCTAGAACTAGAAAACCTTGAACTACGCTCGTCTTCGGTCTGATTTAAGCATGGTATATAAAATCATACATTGCAATGTCCTACCTGTCAATGAATACTTCAGCTTCAACCATAACAACACAAGAGCACACAATAGATACAAACTCAATGTTAACCGCTTCAAACTTGATTGCAGGAAATATGACTTCAGCAATAGAGTGGTCAATGTCTGGAATACTCTACCTGACTCTGTAGTTTCTTCCCAAACCCCAAAAACTTTAACCTTAGACTGTCTACTATTGACCTCACCCCTTTCCTAAGAGGTCTGTAGGGGCGTGCATAAGCGCACCAACGTGCCTACCGTCCCTGTCCTATTGTTTCTCTTATTCTTCTTTTATTTTTCTTATATGTACCCATTTCATGTATTCACAACTATGTATACACTTATACTTATCTTGTAAACAATTGGCAAATCAAATAAATAAATAAATAAATAAAATGAATTCCTGCCGCTACCGAAGCCGCGCAAAACCGGAAGCCTATCATTGTAGATTCTTTTTATTGATTGATTTCCCTCCCCATCCACTATGGATTTTCTCCTTTTTTTTCTTATTTTCTGCAACTATTGCTTTTATTCTTTAAAACATATTAGAATAAATATATTTTTTTAAAAATAAAAGATATTAAAGCTAATGATAAATATTGCCTCAGATTCCTCTGCAAAGTAATTGATTAACTGCTGGGGCAAAAGCTTTTCAACCAAAAAACAACAACAACTGGCCAATGAGTTAACATGGGAGGAAACAGTTTGAAGTAAAACCTGTAGGAAAATTCATCCGGGAGATAAAATAAGGGTTTGATCTCAAAAGAGAGAAAAATGTTGCTGTTCTGTTTTGATTATAGAGTATTGTAGGCAATCCTTGTGTCTCCTCATATTTATAGAGCACAACCTGCAATATTAAATCTTTGCTCTAGAACTGATGAGATGAAAGTCTCTAGTAAAGGACCAACACTATTTAAAGTAAGTAAATGAGTGTATTCAATCATATCAAAGTGTTTCCCATCTTTCTGTAAGAGAGTGTACAATCGTAAGTTTGGCTGAGTTCATCTTGTAGCTTTGCATCTTTAGTCCTTTGCTTAATTGTGTTCTTGGCTCATTAATCTTAAATAATCATTATAATTCATTATTATTTCATCATTATTATTTTATTGATCATTATTAATCTGGTTATCTGTGGCTAACAGCTGCTTTCTTCAAAATGACAATCATGCTGTTGTAACACAAGGTCAACTCCCTTTGGACATGCATGTGATGTTGTAATGCAAATGTAGAAGAGGCAAAGCTAGAGGTACCTTTGGAGAAAATCTATATGTTTATAATTTTGTTTAAGTCCCACCAAATGGATTGATGTCCTGTAAAATCAACTCTTATCCTTGCATAGAGCACTGTTTGCCATGCTTTGCCTTCTAGGAGTCTTCTAATGTCACTGCTGTATAGCCACATATCTCAGGGTCATAAAAGGGGTTCTAAAATAATAACTGCTTTTTTTGCAGGCATCCAAACTAGAAAAGGGGCCTAGCTGCGTATAAAAGAGAGGTTGTGTTATATTCTGGGCATGGGTGCAAGGAACTGAGACGAGTCAGAGAATTAGTGAACTTCAACTCTTTATTAAGGATCAAAACAGAGCGAAAACCCTTGGGCAGCAGCAGCCCTTTTATAGAGCTGGCTGCTGACCCGTTAACCAATGACTTGTGTCCAAATGCTTAACTTTTGCCCAATGAGAGATGTTAAACTAATAGCCAATCAGGTTGCTCCGTAAGGACCAATCCCTGTTCGCTATCCAAGGGCCAATCAAAGGTGCAGGATTACAAGCCTGCTTATCATGAGGTTGACAAGCTTTATCAAATAGTTTTTGTTAGTTCATAACAGGTTGTGCTACTATTTTTGCATTAAATAACTTAATTGAAGTACTACAGTTATATATTCTCCTTCCTGATTCCTCTGAAATCTTAAAATGCTGCCATATTATCTTGAGTAAGGAAAGCAGCATTTTTATCTGATTAGTTTTCCTTCAAGAAGACTGGAAATCTGCTTTTAAACATGTAAGCTGTTCTATAATCTGATTAATAATAAACCAACATTATAATGATGTCACACAGCTAATTAAAAGTGAGGGCAATTGCCACCCCTCTTAATAAATGAACAATATTTTATCTTTGTAGCAGCCCATGTAAACTGAAGAGGAAGAGCTTTTACAGCTACTAAATATTAAATTAATATTTGTTACACCTATTAAAAAGTAGCAGCTGAATTTGAGAAACAACTTTAAAATAACTTTTCAGCCAACTGAAAACATTGGGGAAGGGATAGGTTCAGTATCGTAACTGAGGTTCAAGCCATATGAATTACATTTGGTTCAAACATCAGGGGTAGTATTTTGTCCTGACCTATCATTTTTCCTAATTAAGAGTTGTGAACATTGCAGCTTGAGTCACTTTTGGTGAGAGAAGAGTAATTTTTATTCTGCTACTCTATCTGAAACCACTGAATTAAGCTTTTTTTTAAGGAAGGCAACTATGAAGAAGGGGTGAAAAACTGAAGTGTCTATACTGATGTGTACTTGAGACAGTTTTTATTTCAAAAATCAGTTTTTACCACCCTCAGGTCTTTGCATGCTGAAATAGGCTGGATGTTGTACAGGTGTTTTGTTTTCAGTCTACATTTTCTTTTGGGGCGATGGGGGAAGGTATCTTAAAGTCAGGATAATCTTCCTTTCAAATAAATATGGCTAATACATTTATAATATGGCCAAAAATACTGGCAGAATATTAATGAAAGTGCCACCTTAATTTTTAGAATCATTCTCACTAGCCAAGCTGTATAGAATTTCCCTGCGATGGGGTTTGCAACCCCATCATTTCAATTAACTAGCATTGAATCTACTTATTTGAAAGAAAGTAGTTTTGAAAACTTCATTTATTTTCCAGGAAACCATATTTAGGTTGTAGTGTCAGCTGGTTTTAAATCCCTATGTATATGTATTTAATTTATACATATTTATACATACATACATATGCATACATACCAGTACATATATACATATATACTGTATAAACTCTCCTACAAATGCTTCCCTCTGTTACCATAACCAAACAGGAAAGAGCCTTTCTCAATGGACTATTCCAGTCTGGCTTCAGAAAAACAGCCAGAACAAATTACGCTCCAGGCTTGGCTTTAATAAATCTGTCAAAGTTGACATCCTTAGATTCAGCCCCCATCCACCCACCCTTCCCTGTCAAATAAGTAGGATGGATTATGCAGATTAGCTTTCACACTGCGTCTGATGCAGAGACCTTGTTCTGAACACTTGGCATAGCCTGAATTATGTTTCTCTCCTCTTTTCTACTACTCCCTTCACCCACTCCCTCAGCTATTTCAAAGGGATAAACACCTTAACAAAGCTGTTGAAGGGACATATTAAATGATACTGGCAGGCATAAACATTATCATAAATAAGGGGGGAGTATTTTGTTTCTTCTTCTATCTTTAAGCCTTTTGAAATTTTTATTCATGCTGTGGGTAAAGCTAGGCTCTCAGCTGAAAGCTGAGAGCTGAGCTAGTCCTTTTTTCACTAAACTAGCAGTTCCTGTTGTTTTGATAAAATCTCAGTTATGTAATGAATGATTCAGGTGCTTTCTTAAACCTTAAGTATTCAACTCTATTCTTTTCTTTAGATGTCTGACCAGGATTCTCTATTATCCCTTTTGATTTGCAATGCCTTGATACATAAGAGGAAACGTCTCTTACTGGTTACATCTACCTGACCCATTAGAGTGGGGAGGCAGGGAATGTTGAGGTCTCATCCCTGAGGGAGATACACCTGGTGCGACCCAGAAGAAGGGCCTTCTCCGTGGTGGCTCCCTCTCTCTGGAATATCATTCCCCCAGAGATTAGAATGGCCCCCTCTCTAATACTCTTCTGAAAGGCACTGAAGACCTGGTTCTGCGAGTGGGCCTGGGGAACCCAGAGAGGGATGGAGCCCATCAAATGGCTAGTGTGATCTGCTGTCGTCGGGGCGGGGGGTAGGAGTTGGGGGGGTGATTTTTTTCTCCAAATTTTGTTCTATTGTACTTTACTGATTTATTTTATTCTTTTTGTTATTTTTTATTGTTTTTTTAATTTTTAAATATGGTTTTACATTCTGTAAGCCGCCTTGAGTCAACATGGGCGATTAGGCGGCAATATAAATTCAATAAATAAATAAATAATACACGGGTGTTGACAATTGTCCTTGAAGGGTCGTTGGTTTACCTGAGATGCCCTTTCTCATTTGACGGTGAGAGAGTCCAGGTCATGGGAGGCTCCGCCTCTTTTGTCATGGGACTGAGTCTGCCAAGCTGTAAGCCTTGCCTGCATTGCCATGGTTACCCAGCTTTTGGCAAAGGGATCTTGACAGACATCGTCATGTTCTGAAAAAAATTAAGACATCCTCCTCCCCCCAAGCTACCAGACCTCCCCAGGGTGGGGCTGAACTCTCTCGCAGTCGAACAAGAAAGGCGTCTCAGGTAAACCAATGTCCCTTCTTCATTAGACTGCTGCAAGAGTCCAGTTCAGGGACTTACCAAAGCCGGCGTGCCCCTGGGAGAGTTAGGTCTTGTCAGAATCCATTTGCTCCAAGACGATATGCTGGAGCACCCATCTGCCAAAGGCTGCATACGCAGAAGCGAAAGTGTTCAAATAGTAATGACGGATAAACAGGGAAGGTGATGACCAAGTGGCAGCCTGGCATATCTCCTCTATAGAGGCTTGAGTAGCCCAAGCTGCTGTTGTGGCTGCACTCCTTGTGGAGTGAGTGGTGAGTCTACTGGGCACAGGGAGGCTCTGAGTCTTGTAAGCCATCGACCTTGCAGGACCGAATCCACCTGCCCATTGTAGATGGAGAGACACTGTTCCCTAATGTGGCCGGTTGAAAAGATACAAAAAGCGATTCCGTTCTCCAGAATGAAGATGTCCTTTTAACATATATCCTCAATGCTCTGTGAAAATCAAGAGAGTGTCACTTCTTTTCAAACACGTGGCTAGGTTCAGACAAAAATCTGGCAATACCAGCTCCTGGAACAAACAGTTAACTTTTGGAACAAGGGTCAGGTCTAGCCTCAGGACCACCCTGTTATGGTGAAAAATGCAGAGGTCTGCCCTAACAGAAAGCGTTGCCAGTTCCGGAATCCTTCAAGCCAATGTGACAGCCACCAAACTCTGCTATCTTTGAGAAACACTGCTCTGCTAACGTGGAATTCCTCCTGATCCAGTGTAGACCTTTTTATCTACCAACTCTTAGCCGTGGTTCTGTGAATCCTAGGTAAGAAATTGCAAACAGATAGGTTTGTATTCTTTTTTCTTTTTCTTTTTATTGTTCCTAGTACAGTAACCGGCAAGCACAGTTAAACTGAACAAGGTTAGCACTGAAATCAATCATCTTTCAGTGTAATTTATCCCTTCACTCCACCCACCTAATCGCTCTCTATCTCCAACCTGCACTCGTGTCCCAATTACCCTATTAACACTATAATCCTATGGTCTACATCTCATACTAACTAAGCCACGATTCCCAACTACCCCTTACTCCTCCCATTCCCAATAAGTCAAGCTCTCTCTTGACTTATTTACCCACCCTGCCAAAAGTTGTCTTTATGAATTTATTAGTATGATGTTCCTCTTTGTTAATGCTGCATTGCTGATTGTGGGTATGTAATGAAGTGTTTGTATTCCCCCCTCATCAATCTAAACTAGTCAGCATGCAGACGTCATCTGGTAGGAATGTTTGTTTTTGTTTCATCTCCTTCAAGCCCTTAATCTTCCAATGCTGTCGAGCAATTTGATTCACGAAGCCTGACACTGAGGGAGTTCACTTCTTTGATAATAACTGCTGCATACATCCCACTGGACACTAATGCTAAGCTAGCAATGAAAGAACGACATGCAGCCATTAGCAAACAATTAGCATTGCATCCTGAGGCAGCTTTCATTGTTGCGGGTGATTTTAACCACTCTAACTTGAGAACAGTACTCCCTAAATTTCATCAGAATATCTCATGCTATACAAGGGGGAATAAAATAATAATAATACTGGATCATGTCGACACTAATGTTGAAGATGCATAGAGTCTTCTCCCTCCCTCACCTGGGACAGTCAGATCACCTCCCATTGTTTTTACTCCCTAAATACACATCACTCATTAAATGTGTGAAACCCTCTGTGACCACAATTAAAGTCTGGTGGAAGAATCAGACAATATACTGCAGGACCGATTTCAGCATACGGACTGGAGTATGTTTGCTTCCCAAGCTACCTCTGATTCTCACATGGACATTGATAAACACACCTATTCTGTCCTGGATTATATTAACTCCTCGATTAACAGTGTCACAACTGAAAAACAGATTATCATATACCCCAATCTGAAGCTATGGGTGAATAGGGAGGTCATTCTCCTGCTCAGGGCCCAAGATGCTGCCTTCAGATCTGGTGACAGACAGGCCTATAGTGCATCCAGGACTGATTTGAGAAGGGGCATCAAGAAAGCGATGCGTAGCTACAAGCTAAGTATTGAGGATCACTCTGCTAACTCCAATCCCCGGCGCATGTGGCAGGGCATCCAAAACATCACCAACTATAAGCCTGCCCACTTTACTCCATCATTCACTAATGTCTCATTTCTCGATGAGCTAAATGACTTTTATGCTCATTTTGAATGAGACAACCAGGAAACAGCCACCAAGACCAGACCCTCTGTAAACTTACAGCCCCTCATACTTTCAATCACTGAAGTCTGCACTGTTCTGAGCCGGATTAATACACACAAAGCTGAAGGCCCCGATGGCATTCCAGGACGTGTACTTAGGGCCTGTGCTGGACAGCTGTCTGTGGTTTTGACTGACATCTTCAATCTGTCTCTTTCCCAAGCAACTGTACCAACTTGCTTCAAGACCACCTCCATCGTGCCAGTGCCTAAACACTCCAAGCCAGAGTGTTTGAATGACTATCGTCCTATAGCACTTACACCAACAATCATGAAGTGGTTTGAGTGGTTAGTTCTGGCAGACCTCAAAACTTGTCTCCCAATCACACTGGACCCCTATCAATTTGCCTATAGCAAGAACAGGAGTACCGAGGATGCTGTTTCCATAGCATTACATACCATTTTAACACACCTGGATAATAAAAACACCTATGCAAGAATGCTGTTTGTTGACTTTAGTTCAGCATTCAATATAGTCACTCCCTCCAGGTTGATCACTAAACTTGGTGACTTTGGCATCAATACTACTCTCTGCAATTGGATACTGGACTTCTTGACAAACAGACCACAACATGTCAAGTTGAATAACTCCACCTCATCCACCATCACACTAAGTACTGGCATTCCCCAGGGCTGTATGCTGAGGCCCTTCCTGTTCTCTCTTTTCACCTATGACTGCAGGCCTGTGCATGGCTCTAACACCATTATCAAGTTTGCAGATGACACCACAGTGATCGGACTCATCAACAATAACGATGACTCAGAGTACAGGGAGGAGGTGCAGAGCCTAGTTATATGGTGTGCTGATAATAACTCATTACTCAACACTAACAAGACCAAAGAGCTCATTGTGGATTTCAGGAAGAAGAATGCTTACACACATTCTCTTATATACATCAACGGGAGAACGGGAGAACGTGTCACCAGCTTCAAGTTCCTGAGGATCCACCTCTCTGAGGATCTGTCCTGGCAGATCAACACAACCAGCCTAATCAAGTAAGCTCACCAGCGCCTCTTCTTTCTGAGATTACTGAGGAAGAACCACCTTTCCCCAACTATTCTGATCAAATTCTACCGCTGTACAGTCGAGAGCATCCTAACCAGCTGTATGTCAGTCTGGTATGGAAATTGCACCATTAAAGAAAAGAAGGCATTACAGAGGGTGGTGAAAACCACCCAACACATTATAGGGATCCCACTTCCTGCCATTGTGGACATTCAGAGGAAATGATGTCTGCGAAAAGCCCATAGCATCGTTAAGGACTCCTCCCATCCAGCCCATAAACTGTTTACCTTTCTTCCATCTGGGAAGAGGTTCAGATGCCTGCAGTCCAAGACCAGCAGGCTAAGGAACAGCTTCTACCATACAGCGGTCTCCTTACTGAACTCCTCAATTCGTCTACCCCCCACCCCACACACACACACTGATACTTCCCCTGATAATACATAATATATCTTGTATAAACTCTCTGGGTATTATACTTATATTCAATTTTTATTTCCATACCTTTTATTTCTTTGTCTTATCTAATATTTCCAAACTCAGTATAAATAGTAAAGGGGACATTCTTGTCTTGTGCCTTTTTTATATTAAAATTCTCTGTTACGTTTCCATTTACCATCACCTTAGTTATTTGTTTATGATATATTGCCTTGATCATATTAATAAATCTGTCCCCCAAATCCATGAATTTTAATTGTAATAACATAAATTGCCAATTGACATTATCAAATGCTTTCTGTGCATCCAGAAAAATCAACACCACATTTGTTTTCCAGGATATGCTTTATAATACTGCAATATATTTAAAATCATTCTCATATTGTTTGTAATCTGCCTCTTTGGCAGAAATCCATCCTGATTTACATGTATTAATTCATTCAAAACCCTTTTAAATCTCTTTGATATTATTGAAGCATTTATTTTATAGTTAGTGTTCAATAAGGATGTTGATATTCTGCATTCTTAAATGATATGGACAAATTACTTCTCAAAAGAGTTCTGAAGGAGTACCCCACTGACTTTTTTCAAATAGAAAAATTATTTGGAATATTTGCACAGTTCTAATGATGGTTTTCTGCATGGGAGAGCAAAGAGAAATGGACATAATGCATCTCATAATATTATTGGGCTAATGTCACACATATTTCATGCTCATGACATCATCATGCCATGCCTTTTAGAACCTTATAAGCTTTCTTTAATAATGAGGGATGGACCTTCCGATAACCTGCCCACATGTAGGTACAGCCTTTTAAGTCATTACAACCACCAGAAGCAAACTGACAACTCTACAGCTCATGAACCAGATGTAACATGTACTGATTTAGGAGTGCATATAACTGCTACCACATTTTCCACCAGTTGTAGATTTCAGATACTTTTTGAACATGGCCCATGTAGTGACCAAGATATAAATGACTGAGAATAAAGCCTCTCAATCTAGCATATAGGAACGACTGGTTTTTAATTTGGTTTTTATACTTTGTCGTTGAGTGGTGAGGTTTGTTCCCCCTAGTGGTGCCAGTGGATACTGTTTGCTCACTTAAGTTGCCTTTAAGGGATGCTGGCAAACATGAGAACAATAGTTTAAAAGGAGTGATTTATAATTAAAATGTTTTAAACCTTTTAAACCATTTAAATGTTTATTTTAAATGTTTTAAATGTTTATTAGTTTTCATTTAATTCAGATATAAGTAAATGTGTAAATCAAATAAATAAATCAAGATAAGCCAAGGGAAATAAACAAAACCATTAAAAAGCAAAAGTTAGAATATTTCAGACATATGATGCAACACCCAGAAAAATATGGCATACTTCACTTAAATCTCCAGGGAAAGATTGAAGGCAAACAAGGTCCAGGCAGAAGAAGAACATCATGGCTTCAAAATCTAAGGGACTGGTTTGGACAAAACTCAGCAGCACTTTTTCATGCGGCTGTTGATAAAAATAGGATTGCCATCATGATTGTCAACATTCGATGATGGATATGGCACAACAAGAAGAAAAATAAGTAAATGTGTCTATGCATTTTGCTGATTATGCTCAAGATGAGGCTGGTGAGTGATGTGCATATTTCTCTGTTACAACTGTTTATTATAAGTTAGATCCCAGAGAGCTAAATATAGTTTTCCTGTTCAGGATATTACAGAAGTTCTATAAGATAACATAGATGAAATACTAAATGACTGAATTGTCAGTTCAGACAGCTACATCTATATGGAAGGAAGGAAGCAGTGGGGTACCACAATGTTCCATTTTAGGCCCAGTACTCTTCAACATCTTCAAAAAAAATTAGAAGAGAGAATAGTTCCTTCATCTAAATTATTTTTAAAGATGCTGAGAGCTACTGGATTAGCAGGAATAGCCAAGCTCCCAGAAGATAGGCTGAAGATCCACATGGATCTTGATGGATTTGAACACAGAGCCAACTATAACAAAATGAAATTCAATGTAGAGGAAAGTAAGGTCACAAATTGGGTGAAACTTGGCTCAACAATAGTAACTGTGAGAGGAGTCACTTAAATATGAGCCAGCAATGTGCTACAGCCATCAAAAAGCCAATGAAATAGCAGGCTGCATTAACAGAGGGATAGAATCAAGATAACAAAAAGTGATATTACCACTTTATAATTCCTTGATAAGATCACACTTAGAATACTGTATCCAATTCTGGTCACCACAATATAAAAAAAATGTTGAGACTCTGGAAAGAAACTAAAGACTAAAACATGAAGAATGGTTGCAGGAATTGGGTATATTTAGTCTAATGAAAAGAATGACTGGGGTGAAATGACAGCAGTGTTCCAAAGGCTGCCACAAATCAGGAGTCATATACAACATATATATAATGACTGCAACAGCCACTATGTAGGATAAATGAATATTGGCAGAACTCATCTATGAACACCAACTAGCAGAACACCAACAACTCTTTTCAATAGTTTCAATTGGGAAATGATTATCCTAGTCCAAGTCAAATCCAAAAACACTAGGAAATTTCTAGAAGTCTGGCACTCTGACAAATTAACCATCAATAAACAATATCTATAGATTATGCAAAACATGCCAAAAAGGGAACAAAATGACCTAAGCCCCTTCCATCAGCAATCACTACCCGGATGAGCATAGATTACTTCTAAGATAAACATCAAACCAACAATCAGGTAAACAATACCTCAATCAAGGAATGGTCAACCAACAATAAACAGCTTAGCCAAAGAATTTTTAAAACCAACCCCACCAACACTGATAGGGCAAGTCATTAGAATATAAATTGCGAGCAAACCCCACTCTTACTAGCACCAATTACCTAATTTGGGTAATGACATGTCTGCAAGAAAGCTCAGAGAGTACCAAAGACCTCTCATTTCAACCATGAACTGCAAATATTTGCCTTTAGGTAGAATAGTATGCATTATGAATCTAGAACAGGGGTGTCAAACTCACAGCATCACAGCTGCATCACATGATGTATCAGGACTTCCACCCCTTCACTAAATCAGGCATGGCCATGACCAATGTGTGACGCATCCAGCCCATGGGCCAGGAGTTTGACACCCCTGATCTAGAATATATTCAGTTCTTCTGTACATTCAAGATTAAGTGTCAAAAAGTAATGTTTTCTTAAACATCAAACCCACTTTTTTTATATTTAATCATGAATATATCCAAGTCCAGTTCTTTAAGATTCACTGTGAATCATTCTATTCAATGAGACCTCTTCTTGCCCTATTGAAATATTGATGCTTTATTGAAGCCCCTGCTTTATTCACAGCAAAATTTAATTCCCACTGATGTACATGCTCTTTTCTTTTCTCTCTCTATGGCTGTAATTTGCATTTTACTTGGAAGCAAAAGCACAACGAACAAATATTTGCTAATCTAAGCCAATGTTTGCTCAGACAGATTCTTCCCCCTTGACTCTCAGAATTTGTTTTAGATGGTGGCTGAGAGACATTTTTGCCCCTATAGGCTGGCTAGTGATATTAGCAATCTGTCCCCTTTCCATTTCTAATTAAATGGGTACATGACACAGTGGGGAAGAGAGAAGAGTTACAATCTTCACTATAGTGAAGGTATAATAAATGAGAATTAGTAAGTTGCCTTCTGTAAGATGCCACTTATTCTATCCTTACCTGGGGATGAGAGGCAGGGAAAACATACAGATTTTAGTTTAAAAAGCAGAATATTCCAAATCAGCCTAGTTTTTCTGGAGGTGATATTTTTACTAGCTTTCATGTTTAATTTGACCCAAAATGGAGATATGATTCAAATGAGCATTGTTTTAGAAGAATAAGATTTCACAAGTGCTACTTATAAGCAGACTTATAAATATATTCTCCATGTGAACTTCCAGCTTGAGCTTCTTCGGCAACAGACCAAAATCTGCAATCGTGTACAGTTTCGATCTGTGCTCACCGCTGGAGCACCCCGAGCCACCTGGTTTCGGGGCTAAGCCACCCCGTAGAGGTGGTGAAGAGGGAGGAGACTGCCAGCAGGGTTGAGGAGAGTTGCCTCTCTCCTCCCCAGCTGGCCTTACTCCCTTTCCCAAAGGCAGTTGCAGCAGTGGTCAGAAGTGGCCACCTCAAAGAAGAACTCGACCGGAAAAGAATGTGCAGGAGGAAGATAAGAAGAGAAAGTTTTGGCGGACCAGGTCGAATTGGAAAAATAACAATATAAGGTACCCTGGAATTTGAATTATAAAGAACAACATTGTTCCCAAAGAAGACTCTGAAGTGGCAAATGAGAGAGGGAAGGGAAAGGATTTGGGGTTTTTTTCTCTTCCCTATGTTGACAACTAAGAGATTTAAACAAGAAACCGGAAAAAATCCACTTTGACATTAACAGGTATTTAAGCTGAAAATAACATGTTAAAGGGATAATAAAGATTTCTGGATTCTCAAAAACTTTTAAAAGAAGGAAAAAAACAAAAGGGCGGGATCTGGAAAAATGGAGGAGACCACCTGGAAGTGAAAGGAATTAACAGTGAAACTTTAACAAGATTCTTAAAAGATACATTTTAACTGAAACTTTGTAACAAGATAAGAGAACCCTAGGAAGAGAAAGTGGAAAAAAGAAGCAAGAAGAAATAGCTTTGGACTATTTGGATTACTTGGTGATTTTTGGATTTTTGGCTATTGGATTTAAAGGACTAAAATTAATCAGGTGGTTGTTTAAAAGTTTTTAAAATGGTATCACTCTTGGAAGAATTGAGAATGGAACTTAAAAAACAGAAAGAAGATGCACAAGAAGGAAGAGGTTCTTTTGGCTTCGTATTTCAATTTTTAGAAATGGAGATCCTGAACTATGAGAAACAACAAGAAATGCCTGTAGAACAAGAAGGGCGGGACAAAGAAGAAGCCATCTTCAATGACCAAGTATTTATATGTGGGGAAAAGAAAGGAAAGTGGGGAAAGAGAGTGAAAAATTTAAGATCTGAAAAAACAACTCAAAAAAAGAATAGTTTGAAAAGTAATTACAACATTAGGAAAAAACAGAAGAGAGGATTACAGAAGAGAGAATCAGAATTAGAGAGAGAAGGGGTCAAAAAGGGAAGGGAGAAGAAGAGGGGGAAGAAGGAAAGGAAAAGAAATTATAAAGGACAGAAACAGGACATAGAGAAACAGGGAACACGTACAAGACACAGAGATAATGGGTGAAAACTTAATTGAAAGGGGGATTCTGCAAGGGTACATAAGATAGTATTGTTATATTAGAAATAGAAATGAACTTTGAAAAGATGAAAAAAGTGTGATTAAAATGATTGATAAAATACTCATTGTAATGGAATGAAATGTTTAATAAATAAATGAAATAAAGAGAATGAGAGAATGAAATTAGGAAAGGAGGGGAACATTTTAATTATTATAAATGTGTTATAAAAATTTAAGTGAAGAGGAATATGAAAGAAATATGAAAAAATAATGGAAATATTATAAGTGTTCCTAAGGAAGTATGATATCCTATTGAAAAGAACTGTTAAAGATGTTAAAGATTATAATTAATATTAATGATAGAGATGAATTGAAATAGAATAAGTATTTTATTTATTATTGTTATATATATATTTTCTCTTTAAGAACTTAGTGCGTATTTTAAGAACGTACCAAGCAGAATTCGACTGGAAGTTATGTATTATATTGAATGTTACAATTGTAAGGGCATAAACTGAAGTTTAAATAAGAGCTGAATGGATAAAAATTAAAAGATACAAAGGTATCATACTCCAATCAATAACTACAGGGGAAAATTTTGTTTAATGAGAAAAGAAAATATGAAATTGAAACAGGACAGACAAAAGTTGTGTCTGTATGGAGAAGTGATAACCCGGGACCATGCTATTCTCAAAAAACAAAAAGAAAGAAAGAAAGAAAGAAATTTTACTTGTGTTATGTTTTGTGAAAACCCAAATAAATTTTTTATAAAATATATATATATATTCTCCATGTCTTAGATTCTCTTGCACATTCCACTCAAATTAAATTAAAATTAAAATTAGAAAGTTTAAACACTGGGGATGAGGATCTTACTTACTTCTTACTTCTCTGTCTCCCCACCGCCAAATGAATTAAGGTTTGCTACAAATGTCAAAAATAACAACAAAAAAGCTTCTTTCATAATGTAAAAAAGAAGAAAAGAAAAAAAAAGAAAAAAAGTCAAGGAAATGATTGGTTCCTTAATAGGATAAAGTGGCAAGAGAATAGCAGAGAAAAAGCAGAACTGTTTAACTCATTTTTTTTATTCTATCTTTACAGAAAAGGAAAAAAAAACAGACTATAAAAATATTGTAAAATGCAAGTCAAAACATGCAAGTCAAAATAAGCAAGAAAATGGTAAGAGAACACCTACCCACTCTAGACAAGTTTAAATCACCAAGACCAGATGGATTACCAGATGGATATTGATAATGCCTTGATAAGGCCCCACTTGGAATACTGAATCCAGTTTTGGTCACCACAATGTAAAAAAGAGGTTGAGACTCTAGAAAGAGTGCAGAGAAGAGCAACTAGGATTATTAGGGGACTGGAGGCTAAAACATATGAAGAACAATGGCGAGAACTGCAATTTGGTAAAAAGAAGGACTAGCAGTGACATGATAGCAGTAATCCAATATTTGAAGGGCTGTCACAAAGAAGGGGTGAACCAATTTTCTGAAGGCAGGACAAGAAGGACAAGAAGTAGTGGAGGGAAACTAACCAAGGAGAGAAACAACCTAGAACTAAGGAGAAATTTATTGACATTTAGAACAATTAATCAGTGGAACAACTTTCCTCCAGAAGTTGTGGAGGAAGAGATTGGATAACCATTTGTCTGAAACAGCATAGGGTTTTCTACCTGAGCAGGAAGTCGGATTAGAAGACCTTCAAGGTCCCTTCCAACTCTATTATTCTGTAAATACTAGCTGCTCAGCTATATCTTACAATGAAGCTTAGAAGAACAAGGTGGAGAACCACTAGATGAGTGCAGCACCATTTGTTATTATATATTTGGAGAGGGAGGGAAGGAAAGATGGAAGGCTACATTCTTCTTTACTTTTTAAATATCAATATACAAAATAAGTTATTACATCTCTCCCCTTCATAAATTTACAATGAGCATTCATTTTTCAGCCACTTCTATCCTCATCCCTAATTTTATTCTTTAAAACTCTCCTTCCAATTTCTGAGTTTATTTCAAGATAGATTTATAGAACAACATAATATTGCTATAGGTTCTGATGAAGTAGGGTGGATTTCTGGAGTATGTTTCTGTCAGGGAAAACATTCATAAAATTCAGTCTATAACTCTGTTGCTGTAATCTGTCTGTCATACTGATCTTCTGTATATGGGGGTCACGGTGGTCCACATGGTAAAATGCTGGGTTTGTACATCACTGAGATCAGCAGCTTGGCAGTTTGATTCCCGTGAGTTAATAAACCGTGCAGGGACAAAAAAAGGGACTTCCTAGAATGTCCCACAGGTAAAGATAACACCGCCCCAAAAAATTCATTTCACAGAGGTAGGTAGCCATCTCAGTAATCCCTGGCTAACACATGCCATATACTTTCCAAAGTCTTAATATCTTTTTTGTATCATGATGAAGTATTTTAGGTGCGTTCTCACCAGTGCAGTGTAAAGAGGTACTATCACTTCTAATCTTGGTGCTATTCCTCTGTTGATGCAGCCCGGAACTACATTTTTTTGGCAACTACAACACACTGCTGGCTCATATTTAAGTGGTGGTCGACTAGGACCACCATTTAAATATGACACCTAGATCCCTTTCATAGTTACTATTGATCAGCCAGGTACTGCCTATTCTATACCTCCGCATTTCAGTTTTCCTGTCTGAGTTCAGAACTTTTACTTTTCTTACCACTGAACTGTTCTTGTTGGATAGTGTCCAATGCTCAAGTCTATCAAGATCCTTCTGAATCTTAAATCTATGTCCCACTGTGTTAGCAATTCTTCCCAGTTTGGTGTCATCTGCAAATTTGATAAGTTTTTCTTATATCCTCTCATCTGCATAATTTATGATGATATTAAAGAGCACTGGGCTTAAGACAGAACCTTGAGGTACCCCTCTACATACTTACATACTTGCATGTAGATGCAGTTCCATTAACAACTACATGTTGAGTGGGGTTGGTTGGCCAGTTATGAATCTATGTGGCGGTGATTCTGTCTATCCCGCCTTTCTCTATATTACCAAGAAATTGGTTGTAGTCTACTTTGTCAAATGCCAAATATACTATATTCACAGTATTTTACTGATCACTAATTTAGTTACTTTATCAAGTAACTCAGGTAAATTTAGTTTCTTCATAATTATAATTTAATTGTCAGTATTAAAACAAGACTAGTTCAATTGTACAGGAGTTGGAATAATTTACCTTGAACAATGTGGAAAGCTTGCATATCATTTGAGTCATTAATTATTTCAACCATATTCTCTATCATTGCAAACAATTGAACGGCTTCAGCCAATTCACATAATAACATTCATCATTTAATTTGAACTGCGAACAGAGGAGTTTAAAAGTTGCAATGTGAATGTTGGGGGGAGGGGTTTACATTTGTATGATGAAGGGTGGTATATGAACAGCTGCTGCTCAATTGAATATGCCATAGATCATTTCTGAAGTCAGGTCATTAGGATAAATGGTTAATTAAAGCATTTTCAATTTTCATTAAACTTGTATCTAAACTCCAAAGCATATTAAGACAGAATCTTTCAGGTAATGATTCTCCAGTCTTGCAGTAATAAATCAGCTTCAATAGTTTCGGTACATGCCAGGCCTCACGTAGGCTGATAACATGTACCAGGAACAAAGAACATCAATCAACAACACATCATCCTGGGCCACTAACTGGAATGCAGGCGCTGATTTGCTACTTTGTACCTTTTACACTGACCATGTAACTGTAATTGGATGCTGCTATGTGTCCACTAACATTTCTACTCATGTAACATAATGATTGGATAGAGTTCACCGCTTGTGATGTATCACTATGTGTTTTTAATAAAAGAGCTTCCCCAAGCTTGTGATTGGGGCAACTCACCCAAGATAGAACCTGCCTGGTGTCTTTCTTGATGCATTTGACCACCCAGTGAGAAGCCTTCCTAATGCGGAGCAAAGCCGCATCTGGTGACCCCGACGTGATCCGTTAAAAGAAACGGGTGCGTCTGTCTTCGACTGCCTATCTCACCCGGCCGGATGAGCCAGTTGCAACTCAGGGATGCCATCTCATGTCACGGATGCCTCCCCAGGAATCTTCCTTAAAGAAGACATCCTCCCTTCAGGTGAGTATGGGCGGAAAGTTCTCCAAAGCGCAGATAGCACATTTGCAGGAATTAGGAGAATTAACGAAGAGCTCAATTCTTATTCTTAGGAATCAGGGCAAAACGCTCCCGGTTCCAACTAAGAAGGAACTTATTACCCTTTTGACTTACATTTATACACAATGTCCGGCTTATCCGGAGAAAGGGTCCTTGAAAGTCTCCACATGGCAACGTTTGGGTAACTATTTTCATGATAACCCCAGGGCTCCGCCAAAGATTCTGACCACATGGAGAAAATTGTCATGGAATGTTTAAAAATCCATGGTTTAGCACTGACCAATGCCCCCTCCCCTAAGGAGGGTCCTCCTCCTTATACAGCCGAAACCAAAACAAAGGACGCTCTCCCGTTAGAAGCTTCCTCCCCACTGCTCCTAAACCCATAAATCCTCCTAACTCAAATTCAGCGGAGGATCAGACACCCATGGGAGCAATCACGCAAGCCATGGCGCAGGGACGCAGGGAGGGCTCTCTTACCCTGGAGGAGCTCTCTCTCTGTCCTGTTGAATATATAGGGGATGGAACCAGAAATATGGTGCCTAGACTTGAACCTTTACCCATGAAATTAATCAGAGATTTAAAACAAGCCGTGGCCATGTACGGCATCCAGGCACCATATGTCAGAGGCTTCATTAACACCATCAGCACCTCCTTTTTCATGTTACCCCAAGATTGGAAAGATCTTTTCCGTATGATACTGACTGGACCACAGTATGTTGTTTGAGTGTCAGACTTTCGCGCTGAAGCTGAAAGATTTGCCCGCGATCGTGGCGCGGCCGCGAGAGCGGATCAAATCTTCAGTGCGGGGCGATATATGGACTTAGCAGCTCAGATGGCACTCCCACAACATATTCTTGCCTTTATCAGTATCATAGCGGTCAAAGCCCTTGACAAGGTCGATGATCCTACCTCTGGCATCGTAGGATCTTTTTCAAAAATTACTCAAGGTTCACATCAGCCTTATGCTGAGTTCATAGAGGAACTTCAGAAGGCCATTCATAGACAAATCTCAAATGAAGAAGCCCGTAAAGAGCTTCTGTTGAAACTGGCCGTTGAAAATGCAAATGAGGATTGCAAGAGGATTCTGCAGTCTCTATCTGCCCGAGGGGGGGCTTCCCTCTCGGACTATCTAAAGGCTTGCAGAATCGTGGGAACTGTCTCCTACAATATGGAGCATGTGGCCATGGCCTTGCAGCAAGCAAATTCTCAAAACAGGCCAGCCGGAAATTGCTTCAATTGTGGGAAGCCAGGCCACTTCAAAGCACAATGCAGAGCCAGAGACAATACACAAAACAACACCAAGCCTAAAACGATATGCCCAACGTGCAAGAAAGGGTACCATTGGGCAAACCAATGTCGCAGCAACATTTCTCAGCCACAGGGAAAATAGAGGAGGGGTGATCAGCCAGCCCCGCTCCAAAGGCTGACTCCATATCTTTCCAACTAATTGCCTCAGAAGATATGGAGATTGACATTCCAGGCACTGTTTACTTTCTCCCCACACGCCTGAAAATGATCCCTCCTGCCATGACGCCCCTCATAATTTATCCCATCCGGGACCTCATGGCAAGGGGAATCATTGCATCTCCGTTTCTGAGAGATTCCGATGACTTTTCCTCAGTGGCCATGGCAGTAATTGGAAATACTCCCACAAAATTTAGCAAGGGAGAATTAGTAGCAACCGCTGTTCCGGTGCCTGTTAAAACGGCTGATGCATGGGCATTTACTGTCC
Organism: Notechis scutatus; assembly: GCF_049901735.1. Lineage (NCBI taxonomy): Eukaryota > Metazoa > Chordata > Lepidosauria > Squamata > Elapidae > Notechis > Notechis scutatus. The sequence continues at coordinate 81,327,252 of NC_142025.1, read as the reverse complement.
ATCAAACAGTGGAACAAGCCAGGCCTGTGTTACAATTCACAATCCGTAACAAAGTCTTTTTGGGTCTCTTAGATACTGGAGCTGACGTAAGTGTCATCCAAACGGCTGAGTGGCTGGACGATTGGCCTTTGGAAACTGCCCCAGCCGTTCGGGGAGTGGGAGGAGTTCAGCACGCCCACCGTAGCAAACATTGGCTACCGGTGAGTTCCTCTGATATTTCTCACACTGCCTACCTCCAACCCTTGGTTCTTCCATTACATACTAACCTGTGGGGCTGTGATCTTATGTCTCAACTTAACACAAAACTCATTATTGATTAATGAAATCTTTTGCTAGAACTCCACTGCGGCTACAATTAAAAACCACAGAACCTGTTTGGGTAGACCAATGGCCCCTCACAATAGACAAATTAGAGGCCCTGCAATCACTTGTCCAGGACCAAATTGTCAAAGGGCACGTTGAACCATCTGTCAGCCCATATAACACCCCCATTTTTGTCATAAAGAAAAAGTCAGGAAAATAGAGGCTCTTACAGGATCTATGAGCCATTAATACTATAATAAAACCAATGGGGGCGCTACAATGTGGTCTTCCAAATCCTAACATCATCCCTGAAAAATTTGATCTCATGGTCATTGATTTAAAGGACTGCTTCTTTTCTATCCCCTTGCATGAACAAGATCGTGCCTTATTCGCTTTTACACTACCTCGCTTAAACAACTTCTCTCCCTCCTCCCGCTTTCAGTGGAAAGTCCTACCTCAAGGTATGCTCAATAGCCCCACCATGTGTCAACACTATGTAAATAATGTCTTGCTACCCTATCGTTCTGCTTTTCCACAATTTCTGGTGTATCACTACATGGACGATATCCTTGTTGCTGCTCCCGGGCCACCGGGTACGGTGTTCACTTCATTTTCCTTCCTGAAAGCCGTTCTTGCAAAAGGAGGTTTGCACATAGCATCTGAAAAGGTGCAAGTATTAACTCTGTACGCATATCTGGGCTATACAATGCTTTCAACTACTGCCTATCCTTCACTTCCCTCTCTGTCTCTACCTTCTCAACCCACCTTGGTTCAACTTCAGCAATATCTGGGTACCGTAAACTGGGCTCGACCTTTCCTGTCTTTAACCACTGATATTCTTTCTCCATTGTTTGAAGCCCTTACTTGGGGGAAATAGCCTGCTGACATAATATCCTTGTAGCAACCTCAGCTTCAAGCAATAACTCAAATAGAAGAAAATATCCGAAAGGTATGGGTAGACAGAGCTGCTGCTGCCAATATTCCTCTAGATATGGTCATTTTAGCCACCCCAAGGCTTATGACCGCAGCAGTAACTCAAAAGGACCAAAAACTCCACATCATAGAGTGGATTCATCTTTCCCATACGCCACGATGCTCCATCACTTCCAAATCAGCTCAATTGGCTCAATTGATCATAAAAGGCAGGAGCCGTGCAAAATTACTTATGGGAATAGATGTCTCCACACTTTTTATCCCTTTTTCGCAACAAATATGGGAATCTCTATTCCAAAACTCCCAGGAAATTCAGTTTGCCTTAGCTGACTGGCCTGGACTAGTTTCCTGCCACCCGCCCGCTGATCCACATTTTCAAATCATTCGGACAATACCCATCTCTTTCTCCTCTCCCATCAGCAAAGGACCTTTGGTCAACGCCTTGACTATATTTGCTGATGGCAGTAGGGAAAGAGGGGCATGCGCTTGGCAAAGGAATGGGGTGTGGCACACTAAAACCACCCCTGTGCAGACATCACCTCAAAGGGCTGAGCTTGCTGCAACCATATTAGTCCTCCAGAATTTTAACGAACCCCTCAACTTGATCCTAGACAGCCTATATGTTACTCAAATAGTCTCTACTATTCACGATTCTTACCTCTCTCCCGCTATTGATAAAAACCTTCTCTCTCTTTTTGTTACATTGCAACACCTTATTGCACAGCGTCAGCACCCCCTCTTTGTAGCACACATTCGCAGCCACCAACCCTTCCTGGGAATCCTCCAGGAAGGCAATGATGTGGCTGATCAAGCGGCTGCAGGTATCATGACCTCACACACATTAACTCCTTGGGAGAGCCATTCATACTTCCATCAAAACACTAAGGCTCTCATGAAACATTTCAACCTTACTATGGCCGAAGCCTCAGCCATTAGACAGCAGTGCCCCACCTGCAGTCAACAAGCCCATTCCATTCCCTTAGGGGTAAATCCCCGTGGGTTGAAAGCCTGTGAAATATGGCAGATGGACGTTACTCAGTTTCCTCCGTTTGCCCCCTGGAAGTATCTGCATGTCACAATTGATACTTACTCAGGGTTTATAATGGTGACCCCGCAAAGAGGAGAAGCCTCCAAACATGTCATCAACCATTGCATTCGCACTTTTGCATCGTTGGGACGCCCAAATGAAATAAAAACAGATAATGGTCCTGCATACACTAGCACAGCTATGTCAGAATTTTGCGCTAAGTGGCAAATTACCCACAAATTTGGGATCCCTTATAATAGTCAAGGACAAGCCCTGGTAGAGAGAGCCAACCTAACGCTAAAAACAGCGTTAGAACGACATTTGATCAAAGGGAAAAAAGCCCTTGGCCTCCCGGCGATGCAAGACACCCTTAATCTCTGTCTTTATACTCTCAACTTCCTCAATCTCTCCGGCACCCCTGCTATGACGGCAGCGGAGCGACATTTTCCTCCCCCCTTCCCCTGATTCTCCCAAACCACAGGTATACTACCGCCAACTGCCAGACCCTACTTGGAAAGGCCCTGCTGGTCTCCTCACCTGGGGTCGTGGCTAAGCAGCTATCCAGCTTCCAGATCGTGTCCTGTGGGTTCCTGGACGACACGTCAGACCATACCACCCCAAAGTAGAAAAATCACCACCTGCAGACATATCAACATGATTCGTCCCGTTGCCTTGCTGACCCTCTTCCTCCTTCTTGCTGCACATGCCTCCAAGGTCTCCATTCCATCTCGAGTGACGTGCTTTACGCCAGGTACTCCCCTTCTGCTGACCTGCACCGCATCTGGGGACAGTTTTCCCCCTATCTCGGATGGTCGACACTCCCTCAGCCATGGCTCCGTATCTCCAGCAATGCTTCCTTCCAGATCAACACTTTTGAACACCCTCCTTGGACTACACTCCTCATACTTTGTCCTATTCCATACGTAACATTTATGACTCCTGGACAGTCCTCAGACCCCGTTCACCTCATCTTCATCACAGACAATTCGCGAATCAGCCTGACAGCCCCCCCTTTCTACATCGGGTTAAGAGATTGCAGAACTCCACCAGCATGTCAGATGGCTGCGCCCCCTGCCTGACCAAAACTACGCAAGCAGGCTTCATTCAACTAACTCTCATCTACCATACCCAACAACCACAGAAGCCGTGCCTTCCTACCAGAAAAACTTGCCAAAAAACGGGACCATGTACCATCTATGCAAGATGAACTCAAAAACCATTTGCTACGATCCCAAGACGGCTGTACGTCTCAATGTTACCTTATGGGCGGGACTTCCAAGAGCCTCTGGCAGATCTGATCCTGAGGGGGAGGGAAAACTTTATTACCTAAACCACACCACCGTGCTCAAGGATGGTACTAACCCAATTGTTTTAACCTTTGATGTTTGTGCTGCTTGTTCTAAACCAGGGGGGTACTCATGCGGGTCGGTTGACTGGAAAACAACGTACGCCCACAATCATAAATATTTGTGTCCTATACCCATTAACTGGGCCATAGGGAACCCCAATCAATGGATCCCTTGTGGAGGTTCCATAGAGTGCTCGGGTTGGTCTTGTGTCTGTGTTTATACAGGGGGAGGGTACTCAGGCTGCAATCATCTGTCACATTTCAAACGAATATCAGGGTCTACCACAGACAATAAGGTAGAAATCACCATCTCCAGACAACACCCTGCCTTGGATACTTATGGTATAGGGATTGATGGCACAGGATCAGATCCAAACACTTACATTACCATAACAACCGAAATAATTTATGAAGGTAAGGAAACATCATTAGGTTGGTCGGTATACAATAATTTGAGGAAATTAGATAACCAGTGTTATTGCAAAAAACTTGTTCATGGATATGGCAGAAAAAATTGCAAAACAACTTGCAATAACCAATTGTTTTGTCTGTGGGGGAACCACCACAGGAGAACAGTGGCCGTGGCAAGCCTTAGAAGCCTCGCCAGCACTGTTCAACAACATGTCTTCTATAGGAAACATAACAGCTAGAACAGTTTCCGATCCACTTATCTGGACAATTACCACCAACTTGATTGGTAGAAACTGCTTTTCCCGAAATGGGTCCACTCCAGTAGGACACCTCCTTTGCTTAGGTACATGGGATAACTTCTACCAGACTTGGACAGCACCTGACAATGCTACCACCACACCTGCCAAATTCAACACCTCCCTCCTCCCTTATCTCAATGACACAACATCTTCCCAAAACTGGACAGCCCCTAATAATATGTATTGGAATTGTGGTAACCTAGCCTATCCGTCCCTTCCAGCAGATTGGCAAGGATCATGTGCATTGGGGTGGATAAGACCTTCCTTTTTCCTCCTACCGATCTCCATTAAGCAAGAACTAGGCATCCCTGTGTATGATACATTATCCCGCAAGAAAAGGGACACCGATAATGTCTTTGCAGGCTTCCCCTGTCAATCAGAACATACAGGGGATACCTGGACCTAACCCCCATATATATGATTAATAGAATTATTCGTTTACAAGCTGTTTTAGATTTAGCTGGCCAACGAATAGACAAGGCTCTAAACACTCTAGCAACTGCTACAAACAAATTACGCACAGCTGTCTACCAAAATCGTTTAGCTTTAGATTACATACTAGCCAAAGAAGGAGGGGTATGTGGTAGATTCAATCTTACGAATTGTTGTCTTCAAATTGACAAAGTTGGCAAAGTCGTAGCACAATTAACAACTGAAATGCGACAATTAACCTATAATCCTAATCAAGTATGGCAAGGTATTTATTTTAAAAATATTTTTAGTTCCTGGTTCCCAAAACTACCAGGATTACAAGCTATAGTAGCTCTCATAGGTATGATTGCTGCAGGATGCGTTATTCTTCCATGTGTGTTACCAATTTTTATTCGCACTATCTCCAATAGTCTCTCCTTGTTAGCTAAAAAGCGCGCTATTGCACAGGTTAATGCCCTCTGGGAAAAGGAACCTCTGTACAAAGTCATACCCTCAGAAGACCCTGATGCATACGCTCGCACAGATTTTCGCATGGGCAGTGATGAAGATCCAGAAGATAAAACTAAAACAGAGGAGATGCAGTAATAAATCAACTTCAATAGTTTCGGTACATGCCAGGCCTCACGTAGGCTGATAACATGTACCAGGAACAAAGAACATCAATCAACAACACGTCATCATGGGCCACTAACTGGACTGCAGGTGCTGATTTGCTACTTTGTACCTTTTACACTGACCATGTAACTGTAATTGGATGCTGCTATGTGTCCACTAACATTTTTACTCATGTAACATAATGATTGGATAGAGTTCACTGCTTGTGATGTATCACTATGTGTTTTTAATAAAAGAGCTTCCCCGAGCTCGTGATCGGGGCAACTCACCCAAGATAGAACCTGCCTGGTGTCTTTCTTGATGCATTCGACCACCCAGTGAGAAGCCTTCCTAATGCGGAGCAAAGCCGCACAGTCTCAATGCTTTTTCTTAAGTTCTAGAGGCTTCCATATTGAAGATTAAGCCCTATTTAAATGTTGTATTTATTGTTTTATCTATGCATAAAAATGGATAATGAAGAGTACATCAATGCTGAGTATTAGAGACAGCCAAATTTGCCAATTTTTATTCAGTGACTCATTAATTATAAGTTATATCTGATATTATTTCTAGGCAATGTAAAAGTTTCAAATTTGGAAAAGGTGTATTGATTTTCACTTGAAAACAATTGCAATACAACCAGAAGAACTGGATAGATCTTGAAATGAAATGTTTAGAGCCCGAAATGTTTCAAATTCAAAATGTTTTGAACATCCTTATTTTACTTTCCTTTTGCACTTATTTTACTTTCCTTTTGATAAATTTGGCAGAAAGACAGAATGTTCTTGATTCACTGCAATGTGTAATAAATCTTTATTCTAAGCAAAAATAATGTTCTGTAATAAATGCTTATAAAGAAGGATCTAAATTGCTACAGACATCTTTTAAAATAAATTCAGTAGTAAAAATAAACTGAATTCTTATAATCTGCCCGATCAAAAATCTGGGCAGAAATCTAAATCATTGCATGCAAGAAGGGGCTATAAAGGTTTGTTACATTAATAACTACTTATAACTGGATGGAGCGAAAATAATTGTAGGAAATCATTGTAATAATTATTTAAATAATATATTTATATAAATACTTATATGTCAGATCCCTAGAGTGATACTGCCATTCAACTGGGCGGGAGGAGGGCACTTGGAATGTAATTATTTTTATACCACTGACAACTGCTATTTTATAACCTTTATCCTAGCGCCTAAGTGCCCTGAGATTTTCTCACTTTTGGGGGAATATAGAAGGAGGGATGGCCATGTGGGTTGTTTCACTCTGAAAGCTGGTGAAAGATGACCTGGGAATGTATGCTTATCTGCAGGGGTGGGATTCAAATTTCTTAACAACTTATTCTGTGGGCATGGCCTAAATTGTGGGTGTCACTTGGTGGTCATGTGACTGGGTGGGTGTAGCTTGCTGACCGGGCATGGCTTCATTTATGCATTTATTTATGTTTTTAGTATCTGTTCTGTTTTTATGATTAATGAAAACAAAACAGATACTAAACAAAATAAAGAAATACATAAAGAAATTAAAAAAGGCTGGCCAGCTACACCAGAGTCCTTGGTCGGGACTAGTCTTTGGAGCTTGCTGTGACGAGGACAACTGGGCAGGCTGGGAGTTGGCACCTAATTGAGGCTAGTGGCGGCGGCAGGAGAAGGTAGGTGACCAGTGGGGCTTGTTGCTTGCCTCCTCGCTCACCAATCAGTGGTGGAAGCAATGATTTGGTGGGCTGCAGGTGGGAGAAGATGGCAGCCAAACAAAGATGGCAGCCAGCAAAGATGGCGGCTGGGAGAGGCAGGTAGCAAGGGCAGCTGGGTGGCCCAAGAGTCAGCACTCGACCAGGGCTAGTGATGGCGGTGGCAGGTGGAGGCAGGTGACTGGTTGGGCTAGCTGCTTGCTCCTTATTCATCAATTGGTGGTGGAAGGCCAGGCAGCAACAGTGCAGTGGGCCGTGGGGGGAAGATGGCAGTCGGGCGAGGCAGTTAGCATCGGCAAGGGAGGCTTGGCAGTCTGGGAGTAACTGGGACTCAACTGGGGCTGGCGGTGGTGGCAGTTAAATGACCAGGGCTTACTTGGGCTTACTGATCAGTTAAATGACCAGGGCTTACTTGGGCTTACTGATCAGTTAAATGACCAGGGCTTACCGATCCATGTCTTCAGCAATGGCAGCCAGGGAAAGCAGGCAGGCCGGGTGAGGCAGGAGGCAGGCAGGCTGGGCAAGGAGGGCCTGGGGATGCAGGCAAGGCTGGGCAGGTTAGGCCATGCAGGTGAGGCCGGCGGGCGAGGGTGGTGGCGACCGGAGCTTGCAGAGGCCTCACTCATTCAGATCAGGGAGGGCAGCAGAAGACAGGCAGCAATGGCTGGCTGACTGGCTGGCTGGCTGACTGGCCGGCTGGCTGGCCGGTTGCTGCTGCTGCTGCTGCAAGCCAGTGATGGCAGCAGGTGGGAAAAGGCAGGAAGTGCACTGGGTGGCGTGGAGTGGGGCAGAGCAGGGTGGGTGAGGGGGAGAATGATGTCAGTGATTGTTGCGCATGCGCGCGATATGCATGTGCGATAAGGACTGACTGGGCAGGGAATGGAGGAGCGGGCAGAGTCTATAGAGTCTATAGACTGCTGATTCTGTTCCCCTGAAAATGAATGTCCTATCAACAAAACTTGCCTTTTTATTTTGTTCGGAGAGTCTGGGCTACTTTTCTTCTAGTCACTTGACTTTCTTCAGGTGTCTGCATGTTTTCTTCCAGGTGGAGAAATCTATTGCTCTGCTCCAGTGGGGCTACACTGGACTAGGCAGCACTAGGCAGCAGGGACTTTTGGTTGTTGCTGTTTTTCTATCAGTGACAAGTTTCAATTGGTCTGTCACTAAAGATCCATGTATAGATTCATTTATTCTGGTAGTTGTTTGTTTCTTATTGTGTTCCATTTCGATACATTCTTCTTTCTTCAGTTGGAATTTCTCATTTTATAGGCTAGAATTTCACAAAGTGGCTAGAATTGTCTCTAGATCTTTTACTTTTTCTTTAAATGTTTTATTTACTTTACATTTGGTACATGTGTAATTTGGATCTTCTATGGGCACGAGTTCATACATGGAACATATTTTGAAAATCACTATAGCATCAGTCTCTTTTTCCATGACTATATTTCTTTTCAAGACTAGTTCATTTAAAAATAAAAAATTTCAAAAGTTTTCAAAATGTTCAAAAAATTTAAAAATCCAAACTTTTTTAAAAATTAAATTTAAAATTTCTAAATTATGTCAACATTTCAAATTCGATTTATTTTAAAAATTTAAAAGGACTTTAACATTTTTAAAAATTCTAGAAGTTCATTTAAAAATAAAAAAATCATTTTCAAAATTCATAATAATTTAGTTTTTTTTAAAAAAAAACAACCCTGAAAATTCTATTCTTAAATGTTAATCTTTTTGAATAATGGAATAACAGAGTTGGAAGGTACCTTGGAGGCCTTCTAATCCAATCCCATGCTCAATCAAGAGACCCTATACCATTGTGGAGAAATGGCTGTCCAATCTTTTCTTTAAAAGCTGCAGTGATGGAATACCCACAACTTCTGAAAGAAAGCAGTTCCATAGGTTAATTGTTCTCATTGTCAGTTCTAAGAGTTCTTAATTCCCTTTTGGTCCATCCTGTGGTTAATATTGAAATGTAATTTAAATGCCAGTAAGGTTGCCCTCTAAATATAGTTTGCAATCCAGAGATATATTAAAGATGAGAGAAAGAAAGAAAAATAAAATCTCAGCTGAAAAGAAAAAATAGTATTTCAGATGAGAGTAAAAAATTAAATATCCAAAAGTAAATGATAGAATAATAGTAGGGTTTTTTTTTATAATACTGAAGAGGTTCTTTTCTTTAAAAGTGTTGTAGTCTTTATAATTTGTAATCCACAGAGTAGATAATTGCAGATGAATTGCAGTGTCTTATTGCAGTTCAGGGCACAGTTTTGCAATCCTCATAAATTTGCAGTCTTGCTTTGTAGTTAGTGTAAACAGCCTTTTCTGTAACAGCCAGAAAGTCAGTAAAAATTTGAATAAATGGTCATTCAGTTTTCTCAGGATTGTTCAATATACATAAAATTCATATTCAGTTAATTCAGAATCATTTATTTCATATAAAAAATAAAACACAGTTGAGAGATTATAATCCTTATAAATCCTTACAAATATGCAGCGTTTAAGGGTGGAAAAAAGAAAATAAAACACCCTTGCAAACAGATTTGCACCTAAATCATTTTGCAATCATATATTTTTAAGTAATGACTGTGATTTGTCTCCTCTCTCTTCAGCATTACAAAGAGAACAGTGTGCTGACCCCACATGACTCTCCAGAACAAACTTTGCATCCAAGTAAAATTTTGTTTTCCATTCTCTTCAAATTCATTCTTTCTCTAGTCCCTCATTTTCCTGTGGGTGCAATTCTGTGCTTCTTTAGCTGTGGGTTTTTTTTTTTGCTTTTGAAGAGATTATTTTTGGTCATCAGTGGAGAGATTGTTACTCCTCTGCTCCCCATACTTGTCAATTTAGGAACTGCTATGAGCAAGCTTCACTGACATCAATGAGGCTGTACGTGGGCCTCTAGGGATAGTAGAACTCCCAAAGAAGAAACTTTCTTTATGTTGAAGTACAGGACTTGTACACAGAATGCATCTCGCCCCTCGCCCAAAGCATGAAGCAGATAAAGACAACTCCCTAGGTTGCTTATCCATGTAGCATATAAAATGTATGCAGCTGAGGAGATGTACATAATAAATAAACAATTTGGAGTTCAGAAAATTATATTCTGGAGGAGTTCCCATTAGCAATTCTATGCATAAGAGAATGGTGTATATAAAAGATGCCTGTGTTAGGGAGAATTATAGGGTTTTTATTTTTTATTAAAGCAATGGGCTGGAATCCTGCCACATTCATGAGGTTAATAAAACAGATTGAATTTCTATTGATTCACAAGCCTATTTATATTTCCTGGGTTGAGGAAGAGATTTGTTAATATGTAGGTTTTTTCCATCCTTCTCCATAAGAATTTATAATCCAACTCGTGGTGCTTGGTGCTAGAGTTTAAGTAATCTCAATGCCCAGGGATTTGGCCTAAATTTCATCCCCTAATCTTATATATGAAATGGTGGTTGTAGTTAACACATAGATGCTTGACACTCAGCTGAAGTATCTTAGTTTTTTTGTTGCATCCAACCAGATAAAGGTAGAAAAATTGCTAGAAATTTCTGTACTCTTTACTGGTGTTTTAGTAGACTAGTATTAAAGCTTGAGAGATTTTATTCCCTCCTTCCCTCCTTATAGACCAATTTGGAAATTGGGCTGAACAATTCTGTAGTCACCAATGCACTAATGCACATTTCTTGTTGAGTTTACATCAGAGGTAGGATTCTACCGGTTTGGCCCAGTTCTATAGAACCAGTTGTCACAGTTCCCAGTAGTTCAGAGAACCAGTAAAAAAGGCCTCTGGCTGGCCCCGCCCCTCTCTGCCAGCTTCTCTGCTCCCTGCCCAGTCCCTATCGCTCATGCACAACATCGTGTGCATGTGTGGCATGCCTGCAGCCTGCTTTTGCCTGCCTGCCAGGCCAGCCATTGCTGCCTGCCTTTTGCTGTGGCAGAGCGAAAAGTATTCCCTCCCTTTGGGAAACGGCTCCTGTCTGCTCACTGGGTAAGCCTGTGAGTTGTGCTAGCCCCTCCCCCACTGTCCCCGGGCCTCCCGTGGCCATCTTTGGGCCTCTCCGGGCCTCGCCTCGCCTACCTACCTGCCCCCAGGCTTGGCTGGCTGGCTTCTCCACCGGCGTGGCCCCATCCGCCAGTGGTGATGGCTGGGGCCTGCCTACCTGCCCCCTGCCATCCCTAGGCTCAGCTGGCTGGCTTCCCCACCAGCACAGCCCCATCCCACCAACAGTGCTGGCTGGGGCCTGCCTACCTGCCCCTCCATCCCTGGGTTCAGCTGGCTGGCTAAGCCACCATACAGTGCTCTCTCAGCTCTCCCTACCACGTGATGGCCTCCTGTAAGAAGCACCATCGCTGCAGCACCTCTGCCATTTCTGCCCACTTCCTTTCATTTTGCTGACGCCGCTGCTGCCATCTCTGCCAGCAGTAAAATGAAAGGAAGCAGGTGGAAGCGGCCAGGTCCATTGCCTCTGCCCGCTTCCTTTCGTTTTGCTGCTGCTGCCACAACCTCTGCCACCACCTCCACCCCAGCTGCCTCTGCCACTTCTCCCAGGCCAAAACGAAAGGTGGAGGAGGCTTCCTACCATAAGAAGTGCTGTTGCTGCAGCACCTCCACAATCTCTGCTGCCTTCGCCCGCTTCCTTTCATTTTACTGCCGCTGCTGTCGCCGCCTCTGCCAGGATCAAAACGAAAGAAGTGGGCGGAGGCAGCCAGATCCACTGCCTTTACCCTCTTCCTTTCGTTTTTCTGCCGCTGCCAATTTGTTTTTTATTTTAGAAGATCCACAAGAAACTGGACCCAAAATAATAAAAAAATTGAAGAATTGCAGGATTGAAAATAAATAAGGAAAAAGCAAATTCTAGAGTTATGTTAAGAAAGTAAAATATTTAGGAATCCAATTAACAGCAAGATATGCAACTATTAAAGAGATAACTACTGTAAGCTGATGCAACAAATTAAATCAGACTTGAGAAATGGAAAAACTTGCAACTGTCATTGACAGGAAGAATAGCAACTATAAAAATGAATATTCTACCAAGAATATCATACATATTTCCAACAATTCCGATAAAACTGGGTTTTTTTTAAAAAAAATATATTAAATAAAACAATATTAAGATATATCTGGCAAGGCAAAAAAGCAAGAATAAGCCTGAAAATGTTGCAAGATTCCAAAAAGAGAGGGGGTTTTGGGTTGCCAGATTGGGAATTATATTAACAAGCCTTGGTATTTAGATGTATGAA